>NC_047135.1:25185509-25298009 GCF_009829125.3 Periophthalmus magnuspinnatus | reverse complement strand
TTTATTGTTCATGTGCAGAACAGTGAGGGGGGTTGAGAGAGGGTCTAGATGCACAGGAGCCTCCTGTACCACTTCCTCTTCTTCTTCTCCAGCTCCTGCTCCAGTGCTATATTCATCTCCTCCAGCAGGGAGCGGTGTTCTTCTGTGGTCTTCAGCTGTTGCTCCAACGCACTGCATCTTTCAATCTGCAAGAAGCGCTCTACCTTCAGCTCCTCACAGATCTTAAAGATGACCGTCTTCTCCTCCTCGAGTTCGGCTTTGATTTTCTTGTACTGTTCTACCTCCTGCTGTAGCGCACTGTTCTTTATGACCAGCAGGGAGCGCTCTTCTTCTGCTCTTGTCAGTAGCTGGTCTGACACACTACATCTCTCCACCAGCAGGGAGCGCTCTCCCTTTACGGCTTCACAGGTCCTCAAAATGGCAGCGTTGTCTTCGTATAGTTCAACTCTGCCACGTTTCTCCTGCTCCACCTCCTGCTGTAATACAGTGTTTCTTTCTGCCAGCAGGGAGCGCTCTTCCTGTGTTGCCTTCAGCTCCAGCTCCAGTGCACTACATCTCTCCACCAGCAGGGAGCGCTCTCCCTTTACGGCTTCACAGGTCCTCAAAATGGCAGCGTTGTCTTCGTATAGTACAACTCTGCCATGTTTCTCCTGCTCCACCTCTTGCTGTAATACAGTGTTTCTTTCCGCCAGCAGGGAGCGCTCTTCCTGTGTTCTCCTCAGCTCCAGCTCCAGTGCACTATATCTTTCTGCCAGCAGGGAGCGCTCTGCCTTCAGGTCTTCCACCTCCTGCTGTAGTGCGCTGTTCCTTTCGACCAGCAGGGAGCGCTCTCCTGCTGACCTCCTCAGTTGCTGCTCTAGGGTATTGCATCGTTCTTCCAGCTGGGAGCGCTCTACCTTTGACTTGCTCAGTTCCTCCTTGGTCTCCTCACAGGTCCTCAAAATGGCGTCCTTCTCCTCCTCCATCTTTTGGATCTGTGTTTCTTTGGTTTTCACTTGCTGGAACATCTGGACCGTCTCTTGTTGTTTGGTCTCCAGTTCCTGTTTCAGAGCAGACATGTCCGCTTTACGTCTCACCAGAGCACACTCCAGTTTAGAGTTCTGCTCCATCAGCGTTGCATTCTCCGTAGATTTCTCCTGCATTTTGAATTTCATGTCAGCAGCGTCTTTCCGCTTTTCTTTTTCCCACTTTTTGGATTTTTGGCGGGAATCTTTTTGACTTTGCTCTAATGTCTCTTTCATTTCTGCGACCTGTTTCTGCAAAGCTTCAATGGTGCCATCTTTGGACTGAAGCTGGAGTTTCAGTTCATCCGACTGGTCTATGAGTGCTCCTCTCTCCTCTTTCATTTTGTCTAGTTCAGCTTGGAGTTTTTGTGTTGTTTTGGCCATTTCAAATTCTAACATTATTGAGGCCATGCTCGTCTCATCTTCCTCCTCAGACCACTGTTGGGTTTGAGGCCCTAACTCCTCTGTCTCCAACTCCTCAAGAGTTACAGAGGTTTGGACCACCTCTTCAGATGGTCCAGAGGTCTGGTCTGGATCGGGGGAAGACATCTCCAGGTCATCCATGAAGTGGAATTCCTCGCTGTAGAGGAGTTCGTCGTCTTCAGACGTATAGTCACACCAGTTTTTGGACATGTTTGCTTCTCTGAGTTGGGTCGCTGCGTGCTCGTTCGAGTGCTGAGTTGAAGTGAGGTTTGGTTTGCGCTGCACTTACACTTACAGACTTTTCATTTAGAATCTGTCGATGTCATAAAGAAATAGAATGTTCCGTTGCCACGTGTTGCTAGGAGATGCCAGATGATGTCACATATAATAATTCCATATATGAGCATGAGTGTGTTGCTATAGTTACACATGAATGCCAACATATCAATGATTTATTTATATAATTGTTTATTAAAACTGAACTAAATAACATGTTTACCTCATTAAAAATCTCTGTAAGTCAATGTCATGGTTAAATATGTATTTTTGGGAGGTTTGAAGCGTCTGTCGTCTCCACCACCTCTGCAATATGGCCGACACAACCAAAAAAGAGCTATTCTAGGAAAAACTTAGCTTATAGTGTGAGGAAGTCAAAAGGAACAAATCATGTTTTAGCTGCATTTAATGCCACTTTACCCCAAAACCAATAAAAAAGAAGTACATACATTCTTTCTTTATTGTTCATTTGTCCGGGACCATGTACAAATTCATTAATCTTACAAAAGAAAAGATGATTTGTACCAGATTTTGCTACTGCTACTTTCCATGTGCAGTCCCTGGGCAGGTGAACACACATTAAAATACACATTTCATTACAATTACATTATAAGACTATCAGTTCATCATTACCATTAGCAGTTAAATAAATAAATAAATAAAACTAAAACTTAAAGAATAAAACTTATAGATTGATAATATTGTTGGTTAAAGAGCAGATGAGATGGTTAAATAGGGCTTGGAAGGCAAAATCTTGAGTGGGGCAGTGTTATAGGTCAGAAAGGTTGGGAACAGCCTCTCAGAGAAACTACATGTGAACTTGTATAAGCGCGCATTGGTGTCTGCATTATAAAACGAAATTGTTCCTTTGTCATAGTCCAGGTTCACTCTCACTGTGCTCAGATTCTGAACGTCCAATTGTTTAAACGTGTCTGGCCGAGAGACGACTTTGTATTTACCATTTATAAAATAGATTTCCCAATTCCCAGCATCCATTTTTCCTTTTCTTTGTACAGACTCACTGACCACACCTACTGACCAGTACTCTTTACCGGACACTTCGACCTCCCAACTGTGATTACCACAACTAAACCCTTCTGATCCCAGGACGCGGTCATAAGAAGCAAATCGTTCAGGAATATCTGGAATTCTTTGTTCGTTTACACATCTTATGCTGGTTAAATCCTCGGACAATGTTAGTTCTGGATGTGCTGTGTTAGGGTCCAAAATGACAGGGTAGAACTCCACCAGGTTCTTCATGTTGTTCCAGATGTTAAAATCCAGGTTGCCTAGATGTTTGGCCTGGTTTATCACAGCTCCCGAGCCCAACTTTGGTGTCTCCATAAGGGGGCAGTGCTTCACTCTCTTTTTGGTAGCCTTGTATTTAAGCAGGATGGAGATATCTGGAACTTCTAGCTGCTTCTCTATGGATGCGATGATCTCAGACAGAGCTTGTATCTCTTTGCCGATCTCTGCTATCTTGTCCTCCAGTCTCTTTGTCTTCTGCTTCTCTTCCTCTCTCAGAGCTTGGATTCGATTCCGTTCTTCCTTTTCAAGAAATTGGTGGAGCCTCTGAAAATGCTTGATGATTCTAGTCTCAGTTAAACACACCTGGGATTTTATATGAGACGCAGATTCTGTAAACAGTTGTTTGCTTTTACTCAACTCTTGAATCTTGTCTTTCAGCGGTTTTAGTTTATCTTCAAGTTTTTTCCGAATAATTGGAGCTTCCTCATTGATGGGTCGGATTGTATGCCCATTGTGTTGTTCCGAGTCTCTACAGACTAAACAAACTGGCTGGAGATGGTCTCTGCAGAAGAGTTTGAGGTCCTCGTTATGAAGCTTACAAACTCTTTCTTGCCGTAGGCGAACCTGACACTTATTCCTCAGAGGTATGTTTGGAGGTAGTTCTTTAGAGTGTCTCTTCGAACACAGTGGACACTTTCTTGGCTTTGTTCTCCACTCGCTCTCCACACAGGCTCTGCAGAAGTTGTGGGTGCAGTTCAAAATCACAGGGTCTTTGTAGATGTCATGGCAGATGGGGCAGCACAGGTCTTCTTCACACCTCGAAGCCATTCTGTGAAATGGAGAAAAAGGTTATTCAACTTTATTGTCACTATAATCGACTTGGATTGAGTGATAGCAAAGCTCTTTGTTAATCTTTAACAGTAGTGAGGTTGAGGTTGAAGTCCACAAATTAATAAAATGAAAAAACAAAATAAAGCTCCAATTATTATTAATTTAATTAATGTTTCAATTGAAAGTTTGGTTGTGGTTGTGTCCATATTTTTTGAAATCTAGAGAGGTTCCAGCTATTCTGGGAAGATTTTAGATATTTAGGGTTAAAGTTTTGACCACTCAAAACCAAGGAAACATTGTATTGGGAAATAGGCTTCAAGTATTAAAGTGTTTTTTAAACCTTCATCCATGAGACAAATTTTATATTATGCAGTATAATGCAGTCAATAAGTTAATAAGTTCTTCTGTCATTGCAAGAGCTTACAAATTAGTAGACTTAAATATATTTATATATATATATATATATATATATATATATATATATATATATATATATATATATATATATATATATATATATATATATATATATATATATATATATATATATATATATATATATATATATATATATATATATATATATATATATGCAATAGTTCTTACCTTTGCAAACAGAGAAAAACCCAAAATGGCAGTTGTGTGGTCTTAGTTGCAGAAGAAAACACAGGAGATGTAACCAGAATTAATGTAGAACACCTCGGACAGCTTCAGTGCAGCTGCTATCATGAGCTGTCTTTGTCAAATGAAATAAAGGGTAAGGCTCAGTTACAGATGCTAAGATCTTAAGTGTTACCAAAGTCCAAAGATCGAAGATCAAAGATTGTCTCCTTGTAAATGTTATTGCTTTCCCTGTAACGTACACTACAGTATGGCATTACACTTATTTGTTTCAATAAAGATAAGCAAGTCAAGTCGAATTATATCTGTGGAGAGGCGTCACTTACAGTCAGAATGCTTATTTTTAAGGTATTTTTAAACAATAAAAACACCTCAGTTGCACCTCAAAGTAGCCACCCTTTGCTTTATCAAGAGTGTTGCAAACTTCTAGCCTTCTCTCAGTGAACTTCATGAGGATGTCACATGAAATGGTTTTCACTCGTCAGGAGTGACTTGTCAGTGTTTATCAGTGTAATATCAATATCTATATGTGTTCATTCATAGTATGGATAATTGGACACATTTACAGTATTCATTATTCCAACCTGTGGGCCAGTAGATCTCACCGCTCTACCAATTATGTTTTATGTTTAGAGTGGGATTTAAACCGCCAACCTTGGAAACAGAGCTCGAATACTTTTCCAACTGATATACTGGCGCATCTTGAATGAGAATCAGTGAGTAATATGAAAAAAAACACTATATTGTATTGTATGTTGAACGAGTGTGAGTGCGTACATAGGTTTGATTGTAAAGATGTAGTACTCTGTTATGTGGGATTTGGTTGACTGAGATACCGTAAAGTGCATGTGGAAGATTTGTTGGCTGTCGAACATCTTTTGTGGGGGTATTAAAGTTTTATGTGGTAATATCTGGTCATGTCTTAGCGAGAATGAAAAATGAATGCAATGAGGTCTAAATATGGAATGGAATAGACTGTTTTGTCCATGTAATCATTTAGTGGAATGCTGCTAAGTAAAGAAGACATGTAATACTTTTTCTGGTGCGTAGTTATGTTTTATTCAATGTGTATTGCAATATTGAGTTAAAACAACTAAGGAAATTATTGAGTGACTTTGTCTGTCTGTTGTCGGGTTTCAAGTTGTCAACTCCATGCACCTTCACTAGAATCATTTGGATAATTTCAGACCAGAAATTGTTCATCTCAATCTCAATTTCAACTGAATTAAAGCTAAAATGTATCTGTTAACTTTGCTTTACGACATCACAAGGTGGAACAGAGCATTTTAAGCTTTGGAGATGTAGACAGACTAATAATAAAGGGTTACTCGAACATGTGTGAATGAAACAAAACACAACTCTGGGTATGTTTTTCATTAGGTAACAGCATTATATCATGCCTTAAAGCTCACAAGAGTCGGTTTTCCATAATATAGGACCTTTAAGCACTAAAATGAAAATAAATAACACAACTACCGGAGCATAGCCATATGGTCACATAGGGAGGTGTGCAATATTAACTGCATTTTAGGCCATGTGGGAAATGCAGTATTGGATGTACAGGCTTTACCTGAGGCCATATTAGGGAGTAGTGCAATTTTTAACTGCACTTTTAGGCCATGTGGGAGAGTGCAATAGGAACTGTACTTTAAGGCCATGAAGGGATTGTGTAATAGGTTGTGTGCACTGTGGAGGGAAATAACACCTTTTGTTTAACTCTCGTCAGCAAAATGTATTTGGTTCAGTATTATATGTTTAAAATAAAAATAGAAAAATACACCCAAATAAAGACAAAATTATATTTATATAGTAAGCAGAGAAAATGGAGAGCCCAGTCTTAGAATGTTGAAAGGAACAATACAAATTGGTCACATTTATATAGCACTTTTCTACCGTCAAGCACTTTACACCATAGAACCACTCACTCATTCACACATCAATGTACGCAGACTCTGACGGAAAGGTGGGTCAAGTGTGTTGCCCAAGGACACAACAACAGTATTCATCTGTGAGAGCTGGAATCACACCACCAATCTGTGGGTCAGTGGATCTGACTGCTCTACCGACGATATGTATGTCGAGAATGGGATTGGAACCGCAAACCTTGGGATCAGAGGACAAACACTACCAACTGAGCTACTGGCACCACAAGTTTACAGAAGACACATGAACACACATAACTTTTGTAATGTCTTCAATTTTATGTCTATGTGTGAAATACAGCTGTTGCCTTTATGTTCCTAAAATGACTTGTTGTTTAAAGACGACAGGATGAAATGTTAAAATAGCTCTTGGAAGGCGAAACCTTCAGTGGGGTGGTGTTATAGGTCAGAAAGCATGGGAACAGACTCTCAGATAAACACTCGGTGAAAGTATATAGGCACATATCAGTATCTGCATCATGAAACGAAAGTGTTCCTTTGTCACAGTCTAAGTTCACTCTCACTCTGCTCAGATTCTGAACATCCAGGAGTATAAACGTGTCTGGCCGAGAGACGACTTTGTAATTACCATTTATAAAATAGATTTCCCAATTCCCAGCATCCATTTTTCCTTTTCTTTGCACAGACCCACTGACCACACCTACTGACCAGTACTCTTTACCGGACACTTCGACCTCCCAACTGTGATTACCACAACTAAATCCTTCTGATCCCAAAACGCGGTAATAAGAAGTAAATCGTTCAGGAATATCTGGAATTTGTTGTTCGTTTACACATTTTACGCTGGTTAAATCCTCGGACAATGTTAGTTCTGGATGTGCTGTGTTAGGGTCCAAAATGACAGGGTAGAACTCCACCAGGTTCTTCATGTTGTTCCAGATGTTAAAATCCAGGTTGCCTAGATGTTTGGCCTGGTCTATCAAAGCTCCCGAGCCCAACTTTGGTGTCTCCATAAGGGGGCAGTGCTTTATTTTCTTTACTGTAGCCTTGTATTTAAGCAGGATGGAGATATCTGGAACTTCTAGCTGCTTCTCTATGGATGCAATGATCTCAGACAGAGCTTGTATCTCTTTGCCGATCTCTGCCATCTTGTCCTCCAGGCTCTTTATCTTCTGCTCCTCTTCCTCCCTCACAGCTTGGATTCGGTTTTGTTGTTCCTTTTCCAGAAACTGATGGAGCCTCTGAAAATGCTCACTGATTCTAGTCTCAGATAAACGCCCCTGGGTTTTGATATGAAAGGCAGTTTCCAAAAAATTTTGTTTGCTTCTACTCAACTCTTGAATCTTGTCTTTCAGTGGTTTGAGTTTTTCTTCCAGCTTTTTTCGGATAATCGGAGCTTCCTTTTTTATAGGTCGGATTGTATGCCCATTATGTTGTTCAGTGTCTCTACAGTTTAAACAGACTGGCTGGAGATGGTTTCTGCAGAAGAGTGTGAGATCCTCGTTGTGAAGCTTACAAACTGACTCCAGTTCTGTTCTCTGTCGTAGGAGAACCTCACACTCATTCCTCAAGGCTATGTCTGGAGGAAGATGTTTAGAGTGTCTTCTCGAACACAGTGGACATTTTCTTGGCTTTGTTCTCCACTCGCTCTCCACACAGGCTCTGCAGAAGTTGTGGGTGCAGTTCAAAATCACAGGGTCTTTGAAGATGTCATGGCAGATGGGGCAGCACAGGTCTTCTAATGTGGAAGGCATCCTGTGAAATGGAGATAAAGGTTATTCAACTTTATTGTCACTATAATCGACTGTGATTGACTGATGGTGAAGCTCTTTGTTAATCTTTAACAGTAGTGAGGTTGAAGTTCACAAATGAATAAAATGAAATACAAAATAAAGATACCACATTTCAATCATCATGTATTCAATTATTGTTTGAACTGAATGTTTGGTTGTGGGTTTGACTGTATTTTTTATTATCTCAAAAGGTTCCATCTGAGCTTGGGTAGTTTTGAGATATAAACCTTTTCCCACTCCCTCCTACAACAAAAACCATAGAGGAAATGGACTCGTGCTCAAAATCTATAACGCAACAAACCAAATACTGAAAAAGTGTACAGAAGGTATTCAGGTATAAGAATAATATACAAATACCAATAATCCCACAAATGAAAAAAAAAAATAAATCAATCAATCAATTTTAAAAATGAATAAATAAAAGATTATAAACTGTCTCAACTGTAATAAAGTGAAGGTGTCTTGTAAAACATTCATCCATGATTCAAATTTTATAACAAAATATCTTGACAAATGCAGTCACTAAATTACAAATAGGCAAACTGTAACATTTCAAATATACCACTCATTTTCAACATAACTGAATCTGCACTGGCTTCTTGTGGCTCAGAGGAGAGCATACGATATTATATTAATATAATATATTTCCAGATGCAGTACTTCTTACCTTTGTTGACAGAGAAAACCCCAAAATGATGGTTCTGTAGTGGTTCTA
Organism: Periophthalmus magnuspinnatus; assembly: GCF_009829125.3. Lineage (NCBI taxonomy): Eukaryota > Metazoa > Chordata > Actinopteri > Gobiiformes > Gobiidae > Periophthalmus > Periophthalmus magnuspinnatus. The sequence goes on along the minus strand of NC_047135.1, from coordinate 25,289,215 downwards.
GTTCTAGTCTTAACTAGTCAACTCACGACTCACATTTAACCAGGATTAGTGTAAAAAATCTGATAGCTTATGTGCAGCTGTTAAAGTCACGTCTTTGTCAAAAAAAAAAAAAAAAAAATGGTGTGGTGCAGGTACAGATGCCAAAAGTCCAAAGATCGAATGCTGTTTAGGATTGTCATCTCCTGGAAGCAGCCACTGCAGTAAATGAAGTCATCTGATGCGTATGGATAAACATTAAAAGGTCATTAAGTTTATGCCAGAAGAAAAAGAGAACAACCCAACCAAACATATTAGTTTTGCAGCAGAAATAATACACACACTCCCCAGTAGTAAATCACATGCACAAATATCAATATAATAGCTATTTTTCAGCTTATTCTCAATTTATCGCCTGGATTGATAAATAGCTGAAGCCCACAGTGATAAAGATCCATTATGTAATTTTTCTGATGGAGGCTTGACTCCATCCCCAAGTTATTGCTTTGCCTATAATGTCCAAAATAGTAAAGCATTAATGACAAACAGACACATTTTTATATAGCAACTTTCCACCTTCAAGGCAAGATACAGGGAAAGAGGTGGGTTAAGTGTCTTGCCCAAGGACACATCAACAGCATTTATTTTTGGAAGCTAGAATAATGACCAATGCTGTTTTTTATATATATATATATTGAGAGTGGGATTCAAACTGCCAAGGTTCGGATCAAAGGACAAACACTCTACCAACCGAGCAACTGTCGCCCACCATTAAACTTTTCTGTCTCCATAGCGACAGGCAAGTGACACAATCTATGAACTCACAGCCAATGAAAACACCTGCAATTGAACATGCAAGCAAAAAGGGTTTAGAAGTTGTCAGCTGTTTTTGAAATCAATACATTTCCACTCGCATCCAGAAAACATTTTCAGTTTTATGGCACCTGTCTGAGGCACTAGGATTAACACTACACTGAGTTAAATAAGTCCTTCCCCCTAGTGTGATCTGCCTGACTATCCTTCACCGCTATTAAATATCTGATTTGCATTTGATTAACTTAATCTCTTTCTTGACTCAGGTGTGGGCATACTACTGTAGACAGCCGACAGGTTGTACCTTAACCTGCCGTTTCTGTTCGGCGACAGATTCTCTTTCTTCGCAAAAATAGTTGCCTTCCACACTTTTTTAAATCAATCTTTCTCCCAACTTAAAATCTGTACTTCAATTCACTATCTTCCAATGAGTGCTTTGTGGCTTTAAGATGAAAGTGGACCGCCGATTGTGTACCTGAAATTGACTGTCTTCCGTGTCGTGATTACGTTTCACTAATGTATCGCTCCTTACAGCGTTCTACACAAAAATTAATTGAATATACTCCGCTGATCTACTTGCTCCATCTCAGTGTCTCAAACCAGTACCACCAAATTGAAAAGTACTCCTGGATGGTCTTGAAACGTCTCGAAAACGACACGCCTTTCACGAAACTAGATTTTTTTATACACACATTCTTCACCATAGTATTATCCGCACCACAAATGTTTTCTGTTGCTAGCCTCTCCTCAGCCATATTGTGTGACTAATGTTACGTCTCTCCGCTGTGTTTCTGTGTTCTGTGTGTCATGAACAACAAATGATTCTATTCTTTGTGTGGAAAGAAAAGAGCAAACAACCAGCACCTGCTTTTACCAACAAAAACCTGTATTTCATAAGCTGCTTGAAAATTCATATACTGTTATATCAGCAAGGTCATCCACATTAGTGAATAGAAGTACCTCCAATACTACAACGTCAGAGAAGCTGATTTGTCAGATCAAACATTTACGGTAAAAGTTTAGAGACCACATATTGATTGTAAGAAGTATTTCACATGTTTGTAAGTGGTTATTAAAGTGCTATGTAGTATTTATGAAGCACATGAAGTCAAAAATTCTGCATACTGCCTGCATTTTAATGATAGATAATCAGGAAGTGCCTGTTAGCATGCTAGTTGCTGTTAGCCTTGTTGTTAGTGATGGTAAAATTCCACTTTGGTCTCTGAAAAATGCTTATAAACTCATCACGGTGAATAATCCGGATGCTCGGAATGCATAAGGTAAATAGGGATTAAGTATCAAGGTCTTATGCGTTACGCCATTTTAACCCTGTAGCGTCGGATGCTATCGCCGCCGATTGACTCGCTGTTTGCGGACTTTCCATTACCGTAACTCCGCAACCAGTTGTGCCATGATGTAACTTCAAACGGCATCTCAAAACAGAGGGATGGGGATCTTTAAATATGTTACTGTCATTACGGTAATCTGTTTACGTTGTCCCTCGAAGATGACCAATCAGAACGCAGGTGCCGTCGAAGGAAAAATAAGGATGGATATGTAAAATAGAAGTACAGTAGTTGTGTGAAAAAAGTTAGTACATGCTGATACTTCCTTTAACATGTTTTTATGGCTAAAAAAAGAAGAAAAGTCTAGACGAGCTATAATGGTCTATAATGGGGTCAGTCCTTAAAGGGTTTTTAAAGCACAATGTGGAATCTTAGGACTTTATACCACCCTGAGCGATATAAGCCTTGATATGAATTAGGAGTAGCATAGTAAGTTCTAGCTTTTTAGTACCTTCGGATTGAAAATGGCTTCTGAATGGGAGTTGAAATGTCTTGATTTCAAAAGCAGCATCCAGACGACTACCTTTGAAACCTGCTCTACACGGACCACTACTGGACGAATGAGGAATTACACCAACTCGTGTCAGTCAGGTAATTAAGGCTTCACACTCCCTTTTATAGCCAGCAGATGGCACACAACAAACTCATATGACTGCAATCAAGGCTGCATTTGCTTTACCGTGCACATACACTTTTGTAAGTTATGAAGCATCTAATGATAATACTTTGGTGTCCGCTATTATTCAAATCCTCAATAAAACATGAGGCTAGTGGATTTCTCACTAGTGTTTATTGTCATATTGGTAAACAGCCTCAGTCCAAGTGCATAAATCTGCTGGTGCCAAAGGGCAAAATGGATCATTATGAACCGGCTGGACACAACAACACACATGAACATTGTAGCCAGTCTGCTACAAAATAGTGATCTGAATTGTAAAGGTGCACTGTGTATCTTTTGTAGAAGGGGGACCGCCACCTGCTTGTCCCCATGCTGATGTTGCTTTACCTGACATGTCTCACAGTATGCTAAGTATTAAACCTTACTTTGTTTCCTGGCCAGCCAAAAACACATGCTTTTTTGGAACTTTTCAAAGACGTGTGGGTCTGGAACTGTATCCCGTCTCCCTGATTTCCAAGTGGATTATGCAAGCAGAGAGATGCACGGTTTATTGTGTCAAAACAAACGTGGTGTCTTACTGGTAAAAAAAGAAAGAAAAACAAAACAAAACGCAAGATGGAAAAACGCAGATTTCTGTCCAATCAAAAAGTGAAGTGGTAAACTGCATCGGAGGTAAAGTAAGTTATTTTTTTTCTGAATGATACAAAAATATTCATGAAGAAATCTTTTGCATTTGAGAGAGTCTGTGGTTGGACTGTTCCATGTAAGGACGGTTGTTTGGCGCATTTTAATTGTCTTATTCCAAATCATTCTGCAGTCAAACAGAAGGAAAGGGAAACTCGCTGATCCAGGCAATCTTGCTTAACTTTCCGGAGGTGGCACGTCACTTATATGATTCCACAGAAATAGAAAGCTAGGGTTAGAGTTACATCACATACCATACTGTGAAATATTATAGCCAAACAAGCTTTTCCGTAGAAACAAGGCATATAAGAGTCAGGTTCGTGGAGATGCAAGCCTGCTCACAGTAAGGATCCATGTTTTTCAGTGCAATAAGGACGACTAAAATGAAGTTTGAGTTGCGTGATAGTTTCATGTTTGAGTATACAGAAGTCTACAATGCAGTGTGCGTCTCGTGGATCCCCTGCACTGTACAGCTCATTAGCTCCATTGGCTGCTGCTGATAAATGAGCTTAAAAGGCGGATAAGTGTTTTGCTTGAAGACACAAGAAACTGAAGCAGAAAATGATGAAGCTAACCTGCACTATCTTCCAACCAATATCCTCATGCAAAACAAAACGAAGCAAAGCAATCGAAAAGCAATTATTTCTGTTATAATGGTTATCAGAAAAGAGACCAAGCCATTCATATTAGGTCAAAAACAACAGACAATATTTGCATTTCTACACTTATCAAAAATATTGCATTAGAGGAGAAAACGTGACGGTCCAATATGGATTAATCTATGTGTTTCTTAATGAGAGAGACCAATTTTCTTTTTTTTTGTTTTTTGTTTTTTTGCTTTTTTGTAAATTGTATTCAGTAAAATGATATGAAAATGTTAACTTAGAACTCACACATTGCTGCAATAGTTATAAATGTATATATTAAAGGTGGAATATGCAGTGTCAGGTGGAGAGTCGCACCTGCTGTCTTCTTTAATTTGTATTACGTAGACGTACTGTATTTCAAAAATCTGTGGGATCTGTGGTTAAGTTTGTCACAATGTAAATGCTACACATCTATAGCAAAAGATGAGGTTTAAATCTGTAAACTGAACAAATCGTTGTTGGAGTGAAGATGTTTCGCTGCTCATCCAAGCCGCTCCTTCAGTTCTGGTCAGATTGTTGGTGGACACTGCCTTATATCTATATGAAAGGAGGGGCTAAGTACACTGAAACTGTAAACAGATATTATCTCCAGTTTCAGTCTTTAATGGCCATAATCAACCTTTAATGGCCCGTCTACACACCTATGTATTTGCTAACACTATTTCATAAACATATAAACATAAGCAATCCACAGTTCACTTTAAAATTTGGATGTACAAATGGTATTCTTAAATTAGGTTTTTATGGTCTGTATACAGAGAGAGGCCAGTTTAGATATAAAGTCATACTGTGTCAGTGTTGGTTCTATTTTATGCTTATTGTTTGCTACCATTGCTGTATTCTATGTTTTTCTTTCTGTTGTAATTTAGAAACACCTCATGTTACTTATAGTAACACTGTACATCTAAATTATTGTCTGTGACCTTTTGCTGCACTTATTGTCATGAATTGAATGAGCCTATGTGCATGTATATGTGTGTATGTATGTGTATATGCATGTGTATGTATAGATGTATATGTAATATATGTATATATGATATGTATGTGTGTGTATATATGGTATGTATCAATGTATGTGTGTATATATGTGTGTATATGTATGTATAGGTGTATATATAAGTATTCCTTTTTTTTTTTTTTTTCAACTGAATACCAAGCTTAAACAAAGCATTTATTTTATGTCCTACTGGAAAACAGAGGTGGGATTTAGTAGGATTTAATACGTTTTCTTCTTTCCACTCCTTTTCAAACTTATATAAGAACAAATTTGTAAAATGTACATTAAGTGTACCTGATACATGTGCTCGAACTAAATACATAACTGAAATGAAAAATGTAATGTATAAATGTTATTCAGATTTGACTGTAGGCTGATATAAAAACAGTTTCCGAGACCATTTAAAATTTCAAATCATCGTATCATCCTTAAAGGTGCTGTAGTCTCTGATTTACTGTTAAGTGCACTGTCTAAACCTGCGCGTGCCTTAAAAGCCCCTCTCCAGTTACGATCCCCACAGGTCCCGGCACTACACCTGAAACAACTCCACAAACGACCAAAACCAAAGTAAACGGCGCATTTTCTTTCCCCTACGTGCCACTACCAATCCTGAAACCCACTATTCTCTTCACGTCAGGGGAGCACGACAGTCCCGTGTGGAGCGAGCGCTTACTACCCCTCTCCTCCGTGCGCCGCCGTACCGTGCGTCCTGGATTTGTATTATAGCTACTCCCGTCTCGCTCGTGATTGGTCCTCTCGCTCCGTGCGTGCCTTCCGCGTGCACGTATGTAAATCCAGACCCGCTGAAGTGAGGTAGGGGCTGGTGGCTCCTTGCCTCCGCGTCGCACACGAGCCCGGAGAGCGGCCGAGGTAGGATCGCTCGTACTGGTGGAGCTGTTCCTTACGCATCGGTGCTGAAACTCCGAAGCTACCCGTTTGCATTTTTTTTTGGCTCTCGTTCGCCAACCTCTCCAGCATTTCGGAGAGGGAAACCGGATTATCCAAACTTCTCTACTCGGCTCAATCGGAAATTACGCATCGCTTTTACGCGGATTGGAGCTGGCTGGTTGGACACGCTGCCTCAGATTAACAGTAATAGTTTGTGGAGAAGTGTAGCCCGGCGCTGGAACGCTAATCTCGTGTGGATTAACCTTCTGGACGGTCTGGACACAAAGGTAAAGGGCATCTAGAATGTATTATTTCGAAGCTTTACATAACAAAATACGAGAGACTGTACTAAAAGTCGCTTTGTTGGTTAAATTTCGCTATTACGCATGGAAATATCTGGGATTTGCAAGCAAAAAAGTATTGAATCTAGGATATCCAAAGTCAAAGAAATAGACTACTGTTCGTTACGCATTACAGGGCGCAGAGTGTAAAGGATTCCAATGGTATTTTGTGTTAGTTGGAGAAATAAATGGTCAGATGTGTGGATTCGGATGTGTTTTGAGGGAAAAGCAGGTGGCATAGTAGGGGTGAAAGAAAAAAAATGAATGAAATTGGTAATAACACAGCTTTGTAAGAGAGAGAAAAAAGTTATACCACATTTGCAGACACTACTAGATGTTTGTAGCTTATTCGAGTGCTCACTTTGTTTATGTTTTATAAAATGTTTGTCTTATTCCTAGTGTGATCTGATAACACACAGAGAAAAGTTGTTTAGCTCACTCATCTTGCATAAGTTGCTGGGAAAGATCAACATCAGGAAAACCAGAAGATGAAATATTGATTTACATTTTGATGGAAGTTATGGATTTACGTGTATCTTAAAAGCTGAAAACAATTCCACATAAGTTTGGTTTGTTGTGGTAAAATGGCACTTTTTGCGGTTTGCATGCTATAGATAAGATAGCTTTTTAAAGGTAGACTGTGTAACTTTTCTGGTGGGAGGTCTGCCACTGCTGAGATGTAATCGCTTTGCCCGGGTCGCCTCTCCGCAGATCTGACCGGTTTAAGTTTAACACCATACTGTGGAACAATCCAGGCAAAGCGATGAAATGTCCATGGAGGTATGCAAGTGGCAGACCCCCCACCGATTATTATAGCTAGAACTACACACTTATGCTAATCACTTACCTCCTGCACTGTTTTGGAACTTGTACTTCAACTACTACTACTATCTGGAACTGGAACTATTTAAGGCCAAGGCTAAACGGTACCTTAATGTGAATTTTTTTACAGAGCAAATCTTTTTCTTTCTAATTTCTATGCATTTTTATCCTGATTAACACTGAATCAACACAAGAATCAGCCCCAGAAGCAAAGCAGGCGACACGGGTGAGAGCTTTGTTGATTCATTTTAAACAAATCTTAGTCTTGGTTATTTCTCTCTGTGATTAGTTTGTACATAAAATGAGTTCTCACATTGGCTTCTGTCATATATATAAATAATAAAAGAGCCAAGAGTCTTTCGAGCAGCTCTTTGAAATGAACAGATCCAAAAGATTCGGATCCCATACACAAGCTGAAAGTCCCATCACTAGTTGAGTCATAACATCTTTTATTATATATTTTCCCCATTTAAATATACAAATGTAGCATTGGACTCACATTAAATCCTCACTAAATTGGAGTGGATCATAAACAGTGTTATTTCTGTTCTATCTCTTCGTGCAATGTTGACATTTCTGCAAGGGAAGTGGTCTGCTGGGATAGTCTTTGTTTTGTTCAAATAAATTATAAACTTGGCTGGATTTTATCACAATTTAGTTTTTCTGTTATTGATGACAAAAGCAAATATTTTCAACCAACTGTTCTCCCTGCATCACTTAATGTGTTTGGCAACTACATTATTGGAAGGGAACTCTATAGTGATGGGACTTTCGGCTCTTTTATGGGATTCGAATTTGTTCATTTCAAAGAGCATTCAAAAGACTGGCTCTTTTGCAATTTATTTATATGCCAGTGTGAGAACTCATTTTAACAATAAACTATTCACAGAGAGAAACAACCAAGGCTTAAATGAGTTTAAAATGATTCAAACTGAGAGTGGAGCTTTGTTTACCCTTTCAAATTATGCAAAATCTAAATAAAACGTTGCAGTACAATAATAATAATTTTGAAAGTAACTGTTAATATGATGCAAAATATGTTTTTTCTCACTTGTGTTGCCTGCTCTGCTTCTGTGCTGATTCTTGTGTTGGTTCAGGATTAATCCGTATAAAAAATACAAATTAGAAAGAGAAAGATTCGGGTTTTTAATGATCCAACTGTTCACATTAAGGAACCCATCACTAGAAATCTAAGCATTTTTTAATATTGGTTACAGCTACACTATGCGACTTTTCTGGCAGGGGGTATTATGGGATGGGCATTATTAAAATTGCCTGGAATTTTCCACTGTATGTCCTAAAATGTCACCTCTCCGCAAATCTGACCTGTAACTTGGCATCACCTGCTTGTCCCCCCCATGTATTTAAGGAAATGTTTGCTGTGTGTCGTCTGTATCTAACTATAAAACATTTTACTGTCTCTATTGTCCAATAATCAGTAAGTGTGTGTTAGCATGCTAGTTGTTGTTAGCTTTACAGTCACGGCAAAACTCCTGCTTTCCAAAAAAAAAGTTGTGAAAAGCGTTTATAAACTCATCGCAGTTAATTTTTTAGGATGCTCGGAATGCATAAGGTAAGTGAGGAATAACTTTGGACCACTGCAAAACGTTTAAAATGAACTAGTTCTGTTTCCACGCTTTTAAAACAGTAAAAAAAAATCAGGTACAGTGCTCTTTAATCCCATACAGGCAAAGCAATAACATCCCCATCAAGACATACAAGTGGTGCACCCTCCATCTGAAAAAAATGACACAGTGCACCTTTAAGGACAAAGCAATAGAACTTAACCAATAATGACAAAAGTGAATTAGTCAAAGGATCCAGCATTTCGTGGTATATAAATAAAAATACAATGAACTCAAACAATGCCACAACAGTGTGCTATATAGTGAGTGACTATAGAGTAGCTTCCTTATTGCTTAGCCTGTGGGTTTTTTCCATATAAAATGAGATTAACTGGGAGCGTATTCAAAGTAGTGCTGAGTTGGTTTTCTCAAATGCGATATTGCTTTCTATTTTATGTATGCGATGATACACTGGCACATTCGTCTTATAGCTCATTTTGCTCGGTTTAAAACATAGCTCAAAATCAGCACCGGGATATGCTTCAGACACTGGGTTTGCTAAGTATTGAAACTGAGATACATGAAGTTAGTTTGAAAGTTTGTGACTACTCAGCAAAATTAAATACTTTTTTTTAATACTGTTATTTTCATATTACTTCCTGTATAACTTCATAACTACTATTAATACTATGACATACACTACTACTACTACTACTAGTACTACTAATAATAATAATAATACTTACCGTACTTTACTTTTAAAATAAAAGCTGTACCATGTAATTTTTTCTGGTGATGGGTATGCCATTAAACTTATCTATCTCCATAGAGACAAAATTATTCCTGTATATTATTATTATTATTATTATTATTATTATTATTATTATTATTATTATTATTATTATGTATTTATTTTTTTATTGTATTTTATTTAATTATATTTATTTATATATTTTTTGCCACCAAAACACCTGTAATCGAACAATGCAACTTAGATCACTTAAATGCCATATGGTGGAACATTCCAAGCCAAACGATAACATTTCTATGGAGACAAGCAAGTGGCAAACCCTTCATCATCAAAGTTACATAGTACACCTTTAAATAAGAAGAACAATTGCAAGAAAGTGACATTTTTGCAATTAATTCATATATCTAGGATAATATTAAACACAAAATATCACTTAAAAGCACTGTACCTGATTTTTTTCTGTCTTAAAGTCAGTATTTGTCATGGGTACATTTTCTTTTTGGGTTTTTTTTTTTTTGGCTTTATGATAAGATTTAAGTTATAGAAGGTTGAATTAATAAGTTCTATGACTCATTAACGATACAAATGAAGTACTAAAGTTTAATTCTGCTGTTTATTTATTGGAGCTCATGGGTTATTGTGTCAGTGGCATAAATTACCGTATTTTCCAGAGTATAAATTGTACTTTTTTTCATACTTTGGTCAGGGGTGCGATTTATACTGGGAAATATATGTTTTATTCTTCATTATTATTATTTTTTGGCTGGTGCACTTTATACTCCAGTGCGATTTATACTCAGGAAAATACGGTAGTTTCAATATTATCGTTTATATCGCACCTCAAAGTTATCATGACAGGCCTACCATAGATACCATGTTACCCATAGCTCCCCATCGCATTTACTCTATCTGCATAGTACTTAGTATGTTATTTCTCTCCCCTCCTTGGCACGCTAATCCTTGAGTGACACGGTTAGCTATAACCTATCGGATTATACGTTTGTTTCCCGTCCTCTATTCTGTAGCTGACTCATTTGCAGTACAGTACAGCAGAGAACAGTGCATGGTGCCAAGGATGGACACTCATTGTTGTGGTATTTAGAATGGGCTCCCATGGGACAGGGGGGTGGGTGTTGCAGATAGAGTGAACCTAAAACCAGATTAAGACTGTAAGTACTGCATTCCACAGCGTGATGCTATTTATGTAAGAGTGATAGCAAAACAAAAAAAACATACATTTGGGGCGGTTGGGTGGTTTAATCTCGCTCTTAATTCTGCCTGAACCTCAAAACTGGTATATATACTACGTGTGGTAATCCATGAAGCTCCTCTGGGTTTTTTTAATCCAGTAGGGCTGTAGGCTTTTAGTTGTTAAGTCAGTTTATTTACCATCGGTACAGGGCCCAGTACCCAGAGACATGAAATTTCAAGACACTCTGTTAGTATTATCCATTCCAGTCCAGTTTAGTCCAGTCTGGCTATGCTTCAGTTGTAGGGAGTATTATACCGCTGATGAAATATACCAAGATACCATGGACTGAGCTCGCAGTGTGGGGCTAGTACAGTTTATTTACCATCACTACAGGGCCCAGTACCCGGGCACGTGAACTTCCAAGACACTCACACTCTATTCCAGTCCAGTTTAGTGCAGTCTGGGTATGCTTCTGTTGTAGGGAGTATTATACCGCTGACGAAGTACACCGAGATATCACGGACTGAGCTGGCAGTGTGGGGCTGGTACAGCAAAGAGATGCAATTTTTCCGTCACTACTAAACAATGACTTGACGTAGTGACACGATTCCACTATAGATGCAGTAGCAATAGTTAGCACTGTGTGTCTTGAGACAAATATAACACATTTCCTCTTGTTAACTATGGTTGTAACAAGGTTGTTCTAGGTGCTAATGAAACCTCGCTAATTTTCATACTACTAACAGTTTACTACAGTATAACCAGCAAAACCTTTACCTTCTGCTTTTCCTTTGTATTTTTGTATTCTCTTAAACAGTCCTTGATTCACACTTGGAGGGCATAGCTAACCACAACAGCTTCCTGCTAATTGCGTATGTAAATTAAATTCTCAAAGCTACTCAGTGAATGCTATAGTCTGGGTTTTCATTTCACAGCCATCTGCAAGCGTATTCTATCCACCGCACACTTACTTTATCGGCACAAGTGCTCCCAATCCACAAGATAGTGTCTGCTTTCTCTGGGTGTTGGAGGAGTAAATGGGACTGGTTTTAAAAGCTGTATTTGCTAAGTGATTGTTTCAGTACAAAGAAGGAATTAATGCATTTGAGTGTGATTGGGAGATAGATAATTATGTAAAAGAAAGTGTTGAGTAAAGTGGTAAAGTGCTCTCTATAAAACTGAATATTCTGAATTATAGTTGATCTTATGTGACCCTTTTATTATATTGTTCGTGAATTATTATCGAATAGAGAACATAACTAGTGATAGTAGTAGTAGTAGTAGTAGTTGTTGTAGTCTACATTAGTGCTGTACATTCTTTTAACATCATATTGACTGCATGTTTTTTTCCCTCTAATCTAATCAAATATCAGAGAAAATTTTAATTCTAAATGAAATACACACTGTTCCAAATATAAAAACTACAGTACTGCACTTGCCTACTACTGCACAAAAGTTGAGTTATGTAATCACAAGGTCAACAGAATCAGACACCCATCGGTAACTATATGTGTGCTAAAGCAGTTTTTCGCTTACTTTTAGAATTTGGCAGTTAATCTGTTACGTTTTCTTCTTGGCTCTCTTATGAATTTACTTTACTTTTTACTAGACTGTTGCTTGAAGGATTATTTCTTATTTCATAGCAAACTTATCTGTCACTTTACGCAGCCACAAGGACCCTAGCAATTTCCAAATCTGTTTACCAAATTAGTTTGATCTTGAAGTTAGAAACATCATTACAAGTTTTAAAAGACAAATAATTGACTTTTTTTGAGCATTTAACTACTTTATGACATTGCTTCTTGATCAAAAACATACATGGAGTTGTATTTTACTTTATTCATGCTGGTTCCAGTCATCTGTTAAAACATCCTTTGCCTCAGACCCTCAGAGAATACTCTTGTTTGAATTTGTCCAGGATTGTTGCGTCACACGTGTCCACTGTGCAGTTTTTAACTCTATGAATCATCACAAAATCATCACTTGTTTAAAGAAGACCTACAGTGCTTGTGTCTGCTATATAGACACCCGTGGCTCATTATGTTATCATTTTGCACATTTAAAATCCCACGTTAGAAAACTGTGACACCAATGGGAGCTGATGTCGCCATAAACGTCATCACAACAAAGAGTCGTATAGCTGTCGACCCCCCCTATGGATAGCAGTAGATCACACTAGCGAACAGTTGATTTTTTTTGTTTGTACCAAAATGACGCTGCCAAATCCAATGTGTATCACCGAGTAAGAAAATAAAAGTGGAAAACGAAGTAAGTAAGCAGTGGGCGTGTTGCGGTAGCAGGGAAAACAAGGGTTGATTAGCAATAAGCGATTGAAAATAAGTGGTTAAAGATTGCTCAAACTTGCACAAATCACTCCAAAAACAACTTTGAAAGAGTAAATGAGGTTAAAAGCAAGAGTCAATTTTACAGAATAGGTCTGCTTTAAGCATTTCTGTCATCTAATTGCGTTCATCACAGGTCTGGGCATGTTTGTTATTAGCTAGGACTATTTTTTCCTCATGGTAATTCCCTTTGCTAACAGTAGATGGAGCCCTACACAAGTATGAGGAGCGCCCAAGGTGGAAAATAATGACTAGTTTTATACATGGTCACTGTGTAAGTTCAAAGGTACTCAAAAGCATATTTAAAAAAGCTTGCACAATACAAAAAATGTAGTTTGAAACTGGTGACAGCATTGAGAAAATGAAAAGTAAGACTACGACTAAGATTCTGCTCACTCTATTCAAACATCTTAGCTTAAAATCATTACATCGCAAACATATTTACTCAAAGACCCCCCCGCACCACATCTGAAGTTCCCCATTTCTTTTCCATCATGCACCATTATTGTCATTTCCTCTCCTCTCGCTGCCACTCTGCTCCTCCGGTCTTATCTTATCCCAGAAAAACGCTAGCTAGCACACGCGCGGCCCTCCTCTCCGTTTGCGAGCGCTTTGATCAGTTTCCAGTTGTTTTTCTGCCTGGGCTGAAAACAATATTGATTCAAACGCAGTGCTTCCCTGTGGCGCGGGGGACACTGCCGGTAATGAAAAGCTATGCAGGCCCATTACCAGCAGCTTGGAAGCTCCCTCCACTCTGGGATACCTGTTGTCACCTCAGCTTAATTGGATCTGAAGTGGGAACAGCGGAACAGGTGGACACTTTTGTCGACAAGTACAATTTTTCAAAAGTAAAAAATTGGGAGTAAAGGTATTTCAAGGCTTTATATTCTATATGCTAAACTGGCTAAAGATTAAGTAAAGTTTAAAGGTGGACTGCGTAACTTTTTTAGTAGAGGGTATTCTATCTATTCTAGTAGTAGTAGTCTATAGTCTATCTACAGGCAGGTGGCGTCACCGGGTCAAGTTGTAAGTCGTATCAGTGGAGAGGAAAGCACTCTAAAATATGCATGTTTTTCAGTTTTTGAGCAATACAAATATGTTTCATAAGTTTAATGCCATACTGTGAAATATTCCAGGCAAAGCATTTCCATGGATACAAAGTTGGGTGAGTGTTTGTCCGCTGATCCAAAAGCTGGCGGTTCGAATCCCACTCCCAACGTAAACATCATTTATCAATCAGATCCACTGACCCACAGGATGGCGAGGCGATGAATGCTGTTGTTGTGTCGTTGGGCAAGACACTTAACACACCACGCCCCTAGTATCTTCGTACACTGGTGTGTGTATGTGTGAATGGGTGAGTGGGTGAGTTTTGAGCACCTTGAATTGCATTTTTAAACATGTTTGATTCTTCATAAAACAAACTTACTGGAAATTTGGTTGTAAAAATACAAATTAGAACAGTTTATAGCCTATTGATTTCAGAATGTGTGGCACATTCGGTGTTTTAATTGGATAATTTTAACTTGACAATAGTGATGGGTGTATCAATACTAAAATATTCATATATCAATACTGACTGAGGTAATGAAAAGTATGGATTCACATGGAAAAACATGGCATGGAGTGAAGATGATGATAGCTTCTCAAAGTAAAATCGTTTATAGTAGAGGAGTTTCAGTGCATTTAATTTAACAAAACTCAAGTATCAGTATCGGATCAGTGTTGTAATACTTGATAGAATAGTACTTGGTATTGGATCGAAACAAAATCGGTGGCATCGCTAATGGAAGATAATGCAATTGGAATGTATAAATGTACCAGTAACGCTTGATATCGAATGCATTTCATAATTACAGTACATTTTTACAATTGTTCATTTGGCTGAACACAATAGCATTCCATTTACATTTTTGACATTCTTCTTTATCACATATGTACCACCTGTTTAAACAGCATGTACCTGTTTTTAATTATTCTTATCATCACAAATTGTATGGCAAAAGCTGCTAAAAAAAAGAAAAAAACATAATCTATTCATTTCACATAGGATTTTCTCAGATTAATATTGCAGAAGCTCCTGACAGGGTCACCTTTTCCATCCAATCAGCTGCAGTGTTACTAAGGATCATGGGTAACCGATTGCTTGACACTATCCCAGACATTTGATTCTCTGTCGTGGTGCATGTTAAAATAGCAAATAGTAGATGGAGATTAGAGAGCTATACTTCTTCTTCTGTGAATTTTAATAGCATCTTACATCCAGGAAGTTGCACTGAAAATCACATGCTATTATCTACCCAAAGAGAGTTTTTTTATTATCATCGTGGTATCAGAATATATCAGAGTATTGAGTCTATTCCTTCGTATCTAAATCGTGACAACACTACTTTCCTGCACACATTTTACAGCTACCAAACACTTCAGGCTTTATAGTCAAAACTTTGTACATTAGCTGTTGTTTACCTCCTCAGAGCAGGTGTTTAAATGCCAAACCAAGATGGAAAAAAAAAACACTACTTCCACTACCACTCAATTACCCTGGCCTCGCTCCAGCCTTTCCTCAACTCTCCAAGCACCAGTTGTTTTCTTCTGGGACTTCCGCATACTCGCTGAAAACACGAAAAACCTATATATGCCACATGTATGGAGCTAATACATCGCCACGGCGACCTGCCTCTCCTGCTGTCTTTGGAGATTTCTAGCATATCTGTAATTTATGTTTTTGTGTAAGATTTCCCATGGAGGTACGTGTTAGGAGCTGAACGATTTGGGAAAAATATCTAATTTCAAATTTTCTGGCAAGTATTATGATTGTGATGTACTACTACTACTTTAGATTTACCTACTCACTACTTGCACGTTAATGTGAACAAAACAAAAGAGGTTGCAATGGACCCCAAGTGAATTGGAGCCCATAATGAGGTAGTGATACAAGAACAGAAAATTGAATTGAAGTCTCAAGTTATAAATATTTAAGAGTTCCACTGGACGATCGCATGAGCTGGCATGTGCATGTGACGACTGTGTGCGCCAAAATATAATGTGGTTCTATAAAGCGAGAATAGAATCTGTGCTACGGCATGGAATAGGGTTTGGAAACGTGACTGTCAAGTATAAATCGCAGATCCGTACACTGGTAAAATTGGCTGGTAACATCATGAGTGTGTTTAATCTGACCACAGACCATCTTTGAACAGTCAGTCGTGAGACAGGCTCTGAAGATCATCAGAGAGCCCTCTCATGCACTCAACACACAGTATGATCTCCTGCAGTCTGGGAAGAGATACAGGGTTCTTTTATGTAAAAATAACAGGTATAAAAACTTGTTCGTGCCCATAGACTGTATATATGATTGGAAAAAGCTAACCTGCTAATCCGGCTCCATTCACTCTGGCTCCAATTCACTTTATATTGGAAAACTATCGCCCCTCTTTCCGTAACTGCTGCTGTCGGGCTCGTCATTTTGATCTTAAAATGTTCCTATTAACATGCTCTACATGATCCTGGTATTTTTATTTTACCATTGTGTCTATAACTCAAGATATGAAAATGAGTAACAAACAAATCAGGCACCTTCTTTCCCCAAATTTCTTCCCGCTAGCATTAGCAACAGGTTTGATTGACAGCGTTGCTAAGCACGCACTCCCTGCTAAAAAAATGGTGCGGACGAACATTACCTTCAACAGCCTTGCTCCAGATCGGCTCTTTGGTTGCTATGATACTCGTGGTCAGAATACCTAATATGCAGCTTGGCTCCAAATTTGCCCTATAACTGCTAGAAACAAAGAGAACAACAGAGCTAGTAGGATGCCAATAGGTGTGAAAGCAGCCATTAAGAGTTGTATGAATATGTTAAGTATGTCTCAGGCACACTGCACACTTAGTGTAGCTCAACAGACCTAGCCTGCAAACAGAAACTGTAAATAGCTGTTTCCAGTTTCAGTGCAGTTAGCTCCTCCCTTCATATAGATATAAACAGTGTCCACCAGTAATCCGACCAGAACTGAAGAAGCGGCTTGGGCGAGCAGCAAAATGTCTTCACTCTTACAACTTTTTGTCCAGTTGACATATTTTCCTTTTGGCTTTTATTATAGAACTGCTAGCCTCGATGAGCTTCATTTGAATTGAGCCAAACTCTATGGGTGACATCACACTCACTTAGTCCACTTCTTTATACAGTCATGCCCCAATCCATAAATTGATTAACAACATGGATGTGTGAAGCCTGAGTGATTGTGTATTGCCCAGTTCTTTTTGTCGTTATGTCATGTCTATATGTTAATGCTACTGACCCCTGCTCCAAGTCAAATTTTTCCATGAGGAGAAATAAATAAACCCGAGTCTGTTTTACTAATAGGATTCTGTTCAAAGTACACATTTTAAACATAAAACAAAAAGACTAAAATATGAACTGACATATCTGTTATACTGTATGTATTTGCGTAAGCTTTTGCTTGGGGGCAGCCATTAGGGATCCAGGATAAATCGCAAGTGTCCAGATGAATTGTTAGCAAGATTAGCAACCGCAAAGGCTGCATTTTATTAAGTACCACAATTTCCTCCACAAACAACACAATATTATATCTCATTCTGCATGAAAAACCACTAACCCTGTAGTTTAGTTAGTTTAGACCTGTAAAAACATATTCTGAAAAGTGATTCTTGCATTAGTTTTCAGTTCATATTTCAGTGTTTTTTCAGTGTTTTTCAGTTCTTCTGGACACGTTTAAGATGTTTGATGTTGAACTTTGAACGGATTCCTATTTTTAAAACGTAAATTGAAAGCTACATCACTTTCACAATGGTCGTCGGAAAAGTTGCTACATGGTTAGCCGCTTTTATGCAGAGTAAAACATCATATTTTGTTGTTTGTTAAGGAAATGATAGTACTTCAAAAACTGCAGTGTTCGCTTTTTGCTAATTGCGTACGTTCAAATTGTGACTTTAATTTGATTGCGAAAAAAAAAACTATGTATGCCGCGTGGAGCCAATGCATCGCCATGGCTACAGATTTCTAAGATTGTGTAAGGCATGCATACACTGGAGGCTAGGTCGTTTTGGTTGTTTCGCATGCATGGGGGGATATTCTGGGTACATTCACACCTGGCCATTATCGGAGCTGCCTCTGCACATCTGGAGAAAAAGCACTTTTTATGTTTGTACGGCAGCATCGAGTCTGCTCTGAGACAACCACAAACCGTGAATCAAGTGAAATATACAAGAAGGGAGTTTTTTATAGACAAGTAAGGTGGTTAAATATGTGCATGTGTTGCCGGGTAGTATAGCAGTAATGGCAATGTTTTGGGACCATTTTTTACCGAAGACAGTTAAAATGTATGTAGCTTAATATTGTCTAACCTAATGCTTAAAGAACACATATTATATCAAATTGACTTTTATTTTTACCTTTTCAACATGTTGTCCCCTTGTCAAAAACATCTGGAGTTGTATTTTGCTTTATTCACGCTTGTTTCATTAATCCACAAAATCCAAAACTGTCTTCTCTGAACACTCAAAGATGCTCTGTTTAGTTGCGTCATAGACAAAACTCTAGACTTCTCCTATGCAGTTTTTAAACTATCACAGGTCTCATTCTGCGTTCAAATTAAGGTCACAACGAAAGCTTGTTTATTAGCATAGCATTCACGGGGATAAAGGTTAATTTGTTTACCTTCTGTTCAACTGTTCATTCCAATTTCCAACTGCAGAGGGAGCTCCAGCGTCTAAATGCCGCAATGGAAACGGAGGTTGAATTGATGAAGTACATTTTCCATATTTTTTAAAGAAGAGGTATTATACAAAATTTATTTTTTTGAGCTTTCTACCATGTTATAACATTGTTCCATTATCAAAAACATTTCACAGGTTTTTGACGTCATCCATGTCATTTTGCTGTAAGATTTCGTACAATGATCAGCCAACAAGCCTAAGTCACCCATAAAAATACAAAAATATGATACAAAACTGTACACGACAACTTCACAAAGCTGATGCGATGTGCAATAGTTTCATTACTGGAATGCATACTGATGGTGTTGTGATAGTGCTGTGAAGGACTTGTCCCACTGTTATAGCACTTTTATTGTAGCTTTTATATGGCTGATTGGTACTGTGTTTTTTATTGTATTTTGGATATTTATTGGAGCTGCAGCAACTGAATAATTTCCCTTGAGGATCAACAAAGTATTCTTATTCTGTTGGAGGCAGAATATAATGGGACTTCTAATCCAAGCGTACAAATGGGAGGTTAAAAAAAAAAAAAAAAGAAAGAAAAAAGCAGCAAATGCAAGATGTGCATCATTTTAGATTTTATTTGGGTTTTTATTATGTATTTTGATTTGAATAGAATGTAACCTTATAGGGAATTCATCCTCTGTATTAAACCTATCCTTCAATACCAAAGAATGGGGCAACCTGTCAGGATTAGCGAGCGCCCACAGTGGAACACATCTCCAGGTCTTGAACATGGCTCTCATGTAGGCTGTTGTGTTAGTTTCTGGGGGTACAGCTATCCATACATTGGGAGAACATGCAAACTCAGAATTGGAATCAAACCCATGACCATGACTAGTGCTGTCACAATACTAATATAACATACAATATCAGTTTCAACACAAAATGATAGTAAGGTTTACAATGCCACCATGTGATCTTATACTTCAAGGGCACCAGTAGCTCAGTAGGTACAACGTTTTTCCAAAGGTTGATCCAAAGGTTGGCAGTTCAAATCCTGCTCTTGACATAAACACCATTGGTAGAACAGTTAGATCCACAGACCCAGAGGTTGGTGGTGCGATTCCAGCTTCCACAGATGAATGCTGTTGTTGTATCCTTGAGTGAGACATTTATCCCCAGTGTCTGCATACAAAGGTGTATGAGTGTGTGAATGGGTGATGTATAGCGCCTTGAGTACCTTTTATTTTTTCAGTATCCTTCCCCAAATTAGTTTATCGTTTCAGTGATAGTTTTAGTATCATTTTGTACCTGGTATCCATAATTTTAACAATAACAATTTGAATGCTTACTGTTACACCACCACTGCTTACCTCCCTGTCAACACACTTCAATAAAATTACATTTCCCTATCTATTATGCAACCTCCCTTTTATTCTCCTTCTATTTCTATTACTTCCATTCAAACCTAGGATTACAACAGCTAAACGCTTTTGAGTAATCCTGTCATTTCAAACACAGCCTTCTTTTATTATTGCATCCAAATAAACCATTTCAAAACCTCCCGTAGCAAGTTCTTCTTCGAAAAACAAACTTGTATACCTGCATTTGACAATTTTTAAAGGTATACCTCCATTTATCTGGCGCTAGCTATTTCGTCCCTCCCCAGTTTTCACGATAACGCTTCAAACATCCTATTTTTCCTCCCTTCCCACTCGGAGCTCCGTAGCCTTAGCTGTGCCAGGTTCCATCAGTGTCTGGGGGCTTGATTTCTTTGTTGTGTTGAGTCTTTATTGTACCAACCTACACACAGTAAGATTTGTCATCCAGCTGCCATGTTCCCAGAGACGGTAGAGTTCTGACATTGTTGGCGTCTCTTTTGGCAAGCTTCTGGTACTGTTTCATGATGTAATAAATAGACAGTTTAGTAGTGGGTTTATCCTTGTACGAAATGTGTAAATAAAAGATATTATAAGAGTGTTTTTGTGCGTTATGTGGTTGCAATAAATAAAGAAATAGGTGAATGAAATGCTTTAGTACTTCTATAACTCATCTATAATGAGTTACAGAAATAATTCATTCATTAATTCATTCAAAATGTACACACGATAAATACTGACCCCAAAAAGTCGATATAGTAATTATTGTGACCCACTGTTTAGTTGCGTCATGGATAAAACTCCAGACTTCTCCTATGCAGTTTTTAAGCCCATAAACCATCACGGACACTTGGCTCTATTAGCATAGCATTTACGGGAGATAAGGATTCATTTGTTTATTTTCTGTTCAACTGTTCATTCCTATTACTGACAGCAGAGGGAGCTCCAGTGGCTAAATGCCTCATCGGAAATGGGGTTGGAGTTCATGAAGCACATTTCCATATGCAGACATTATTTCAAAGAATGGGTATTATGCAAAATAGATTTTTTTTTTGGAGCTTTCTACCATGTTATAACGTTATTCCCTCAAAAAAAAACATGCCTGATTTGCTGTACAGTGGTCCCTCGTTTATAGGGGTTACGTTCTAAAAATAGGCAAAATCTGTAGTAGTCAGCTTTATTTTTTACAATTATTATATATGTTTTAAGGCTGTAAAAAATTTAGGCGCCTTTGACACAGCACGGAGGAGACTGATTGACAATGGTCTACAGTCCCTTAGTAAATCAGGACACAGAACACAATGCGCCTTCATATGCTATAAAAAATGCCTGCA
This sequence comes from Periophthalmus magnuspinnatus, assembly GCF_009829125.3. Lineage (NCBI taxonomy): Eukaryota > Metazoa > Chordata > Actinopteri > Gobiiformes > Gobiidae > Periophthalmus > Periophthalmus magnuspinnatus. The sequence continues at coordinate 25,267,843 of NC_047135.1, read as the reverse complement.
AAATTGCACAAAAAAAAAAAAAAGGCCGCGAAAGGTGAACTGCGATATAGTGAGGGACAACTGCAATCTCAAACTGGAATTAGAGCGATACATTATAATTGAACTTTTTCTGTACTGTAGAATCCTGACAGAAGAAAAAGTGGATTGTCAAAATTTCAGATTTTCATGTATAAAAATGTGTGTTTTTTTTCTGCATTTCATTAAGACACTCTTAAAGCTGTCAGATGGAGTCAGAATTAGCAAATCACTGATGATTCAACTACCAATTTGATTCTTTAAACGCATTGATGGAGCAAATTCTGGTTGATCCGGTTGGCAAAAATTAAAGGCACTTTCTGTAACTTTTCAGGTGAGAAAGGGGGGGTGTCGGACACAAAACAGTATAAAGCAGCTTTAGACTGCTTTAGAACGCTAACCCTTTGAAGTTCAAGTCCTGTTTTAGCAATTTTATTACCACTATCTACTACTATGTGTTTCAGAATAATGAAATGTTAGCACCATTGCCATAGTAATTAACACTTCAAAACAAAATATTATATCTTTTGAACTGAGAAATGCTCAAAATAGCCTATAGACAGGAAGCGTAAACGCATGAATAGCTCTGCCATTAGTGAATAAGAAGAAAGTGATTTGTAAATGCCCTTTTTAATTAACCATGTACATAAAAAGAACATGCAAAGAAGTTCATAAAAATAAATATATAAACTAAAGTAGCTCAAAATAGCTTCAAGAGTCGTATATCCTTCAATAGCTCGTCTTCAAAGTCAATACATCAGACAGAATATGAGAAATTTACCTTTATAGATGTAGCGCCATGCATTTAAGCACTACGTCAAAAATTGATACCCCATACACTACTAAATACTAAATACTCGTGTGATTAATGCTATTTCAGTTTGCCTTTGAGGTTCAGGAATTTAGATTTTAAATGAGGAAGTTGAAGTTCTTAACTTGAAAGCACGAGCAGATGAAACACGACGACTGGATAGTGGCGCTAACTTTGATGGTAAAGACGCTACATTTTAATGCTTGGTGGGTTGCTCAATTAAAACTGTGAAAAGTGATCAGTCAAACCCTAAAAAAACATAGGCTTTAAAGGGGTACTGTGTAACTTTTCTGGCTGGGGGCTTACCACCTGCTTTTCTCTCTTGAAATGTTAATGTTTGGTCTGAAATGTTCAATGACTTGGTATTAAAGACCCTGTACCTGATCTTTTTTTTTTTTTTCTCTATGTATTTGAGCAAAATGTGTCTTATCCAGCAATCAGGAAGTGCACTGTTAGCATTAGTTGGCCTCTGAAAGCTGTGAAAAAACACTTAACATAAACGTGCAGGGAATAATTGGGATGCACAAAATGCATACGGCAAGTGCATTGGACCACAGCAAACTATTTAAACTGAAATAGTTTTAGACATTTTAAGAGTATCTTGCATTACTACTTTTTACATTCGCCTCTCCAGATCTGACCTGTAATATCGCCTGTCCACCTGTTTTTCTCTGTGGCGATAGATACGTAAAATGCTGTGCTGTGGGATATTCCAGACAAAGCAGTCACATATCCATGGAGACAAGTAGCTGTCATACCCTTCACCAAAAAAGTTACATAGTGCAGTTTTAATGTTTTATATCGGCATTAATATAAATATCTGTATTATTCTCATTTACTTCAAGTGGAACTAAACACTAAATTCACTTTTTTTGTTACTAAAATCCGCATATCTAAGTTTGTGCTGCTTACATTGGTCTCTGAGATTTCAAGTAGTTGGTGACATCACACAAGACTCCCTCGATTACAGCCGGGTGTTTCCGATTACAAACACCTGGCTGCAGGGGCGGAGTTTGAACTGTGGACACCCGTTGGACCAATCACACAGCTTGTTACACCCCCAGCCCCTCCAGGTAATGCCAGAGTCAGCAGCTCTTTTTGAAACGTGATTGTGGGCGGAGTTTAAGTGTTTAGCCCCACTTTAACTTAAAAAAAATGACAAAATTGCAATTTTACCACAAATTTCATTTCATTTCTTTTCACTCTCTCTTTTTTTTTTTTTTTTTACATTTTATTTGACCAAAAAAAAACTATCTAACCCTCTTCATTCTGACCCAATTTGAAAAGCCTTTATATTCCTCCAGCTCTCCACAGTGATTGCGTTCAGAGTGGGCTGTTAAATTGTTCTAGCGTAGCCCTTTGGTACATTGGCACGGAGGACAGGGTCACGGTGGTATTAGAAAGAACAGAGTCTGGGTGGACACAGTATAGCGCTCACAGACAGATGGTGGTGGGACTATTATGGAAGTAGCACAGGACTAAAGGGGAAGAGGTCACAGGCTCAAGGCTCTAATCTTATGGAGTCATCAGGGAGGGGCACGTCCACTTCACTTCTGTCTACGGTATTTTAAGTATATGGAGATGATTGTTGGGTACATTAATGAGCTATGTAGATATATAGGCCAAATAAGTAGGTTTTGGTTAAAAGTACTATAATTTTTAACTTAAAAACTGACTAATGTGGGTCAGTTGTACTCTAAGTGTAAGCCCATGTGTAAAAAAAATAAAATAAAAGTATGCTGGTCAACTTAGAAATAAAAATTTTAAAAAACTCCCCTTACTCTGAGCAGGTTTGCATCTCCACAAACCCGTCTCTTAGCTGTTGTAAATGCTGTTCCTCTTTCATAATATGGCACAAAATGTGTCCATCGCCATGAAAAATGTTCCAAAGTATAGTTTTAACTTTAACTTCCATGGGTTAAAAACAGTGATGGAACGTAACAAAGTAAAACTGATAAAGCACTGTACTTAAGTAAAAAATATAGGATTTTTCATTTGATACTTTTCTTTTACTTGAGTATTTTTTGTGCGCCAGTATCTGCACTTTTACTTAAGTAACTAAATCGACTACTTCCTCCACTTCCACTGGTCAAAAATGAGGCCGCAGTGCTCAGTTTACATCTAATTATCATACATTTTTGAACCAGGAAGTAATGCTGGTGCACGATTAGCATGCTAGTTGTTGTTGGTATTACCGTGACGCAAACTCGGTTCAGTTAAAATGAGGTACAGTCTTAAAAAATACTTTTTCATTGCATAAAAAACAGTGAATGGGAAATTACATTGAGTCATATCTTTTTTCATAGATAAAATATTAGTTTCTTGCTATAGCTTCCTTTACAAGTGTGCAGTGTGAAGCTTTGCCTTTTAACTTGTAATACCTCTCTTGAGCCTAACCCGTGTGACCGCAGCTCTCCACACTCTGATTAAACGTGTGGAGTGGGCTTTTGGACTACTCTCGTCAGAGCCCGTTTTGTACAGCCACAGTCACGGGTCAGACTATCACTATACAAGTTATACACACCACATATAGCTCTTTATTCGGACTTTTCAAAAACCTTATCTTAACGTCAGTATTTTATGTTTTATAACGTCAGGGCCATATAGGATAAAAGGACTCTTAAGCTTTAACCCATGACAGTCCTTAAAGACCTTGTACCTGATTTTGTCACTTTAGATCTGAAAACAGAGCTGGTTTATTTCAGACCAGTGGTGGAAGAAGTACTCAGTTTTATTACTTAAGAAAAAGTACAGACACTGGAGCAAAAAACAAAACAAAAAAAACTCAAGTAAAATTATTGCATGAAAACATCTAAAGTATTAAAGTACCCGCTTGAAAATGTACTTAAAGAGTACAAAGTAAAAGTATTTAAAGTAGATTTTGAAGGCTGATAGGGTTTCAAATGTAGTGGTTTATGCTGAATTTTTCTTTCCTCAAACAGAGATGTTAAAAATAAACCCTCAATCTTTTCAGCAGGTCTCAAACAATGATTTAAAAAATACTTTTACTTTTCAGTACAGTTCAAAAATGTAGTGGCGTAGAAAGTAAATACCTGCTCTCCAATGTAGTTAAGTAAAAGTAAAGAGTATCCACTTTAAAATATTTTTAATACAAGTACAGATACCTAAGATTTTTATTTAAATACAGTCTTAAATACTTATACTTTGTTACATTCCACCTCTGTTTTTCATGAACTACAGTGTTCCAAAGCAATTCCTCACTTTCATAGCATATTCCGATCATCCCGTGGTGAATAATCCATCATAATTACTCACCATGATGAGTTTATAAGCAATAAAAGCTGTGTATAATTAGAAGCAGACAGTATGCATGGATGTTTATAGCTTATATAAGTTTATAGCTTATACTGACGATGTGTGAAATGTCTCGGTATGTTTTTGATTGATATTAAGCTACATTATAACACTGAAACAAAAAAGAAAGCTAATTACCTCAGAAGAGTCACGTGATCTTACGGTGACATGTCTCACCGGTAGATTCATACAGGTTTAATGTAATGTCATATAGGGAATCCGGTGCTGGTAATGTAACAAAATATATACAGGTGAAACAGGGAGAGGTTTCAGCGTACGCAACAAGAACACAAAACAGAATGTGAGAAGGAAATGATAGGGGCAAGTACAAGAACGATACAGAAAAACAGCAGGAGAAAGCTGGAGCAATAATTTTTGGGGTCAATATTTATTGCGTGTGCATTTTCTTTGCACAACTTTTATTACTTTTTGGCTATATGATAAGATCCAAGCCGTAGAAGGTTGAATGAATAACTTTTATGACTCATTACAGATGCAAACTAAGTACTAAAGTGTTTCATTCTGCTGTTTATTTATTGCATGATTTTTTAATTGGGCAGGCAACTAGTTTCAATATTATCGTTTATCGTCTATATTTACTAAAGCAATATATCGCTACTTAAACATTTTTATCAGGACAGACCTATGAACTGGGAAAGTGCAAAAATAACTGGGATGGCGGACCACAAACACAAACACTGGATAAAGGAGGGTATTGAGATCCGGAAAAGAGCCTATAGGACAGTAAACAGGGACAAGGGGGCATATTGACTTTCAAACACCTGGGATGCTGCCCTGGAGAAATCAGTCTGCAGATGGCGCTATTCTGCTCCCAATGTAGGTAGAAGAATGACACCAAAACCTGTGTAAATAATCCAGCAAGACATAGCCATAACATCACGTGACCCTTCCGAAACGTGTCAAGATATGTGTAAACAGCACACTGGTCTGTTAAAAACTTTTATTTGGAAATAATATCGGTAAGCCAAAATTCACCTTTATGAAGTGTAGCGTAATGAGTGTTCCGCATGGCCTGTGTGTGCCAAAACAACACTTGTTTGGTTTGAGCTGGATACACAGAGAGGAGGATTTTGTGCTGAATCCTGATGGTTCACAGTTTGTATTTTATAGTGCACTAGCGCAGAGTGACAGCTAGAGGTGAGAACTGAACTACATTTTAGAGCAGGGAGCCTCCAAATGTGCTGCTCTGCTGGTGTGTGCTTTAAGGTTGTCACCAATTTTAAAAAAAACACCCAAAAAACTATTATCAAATCTAGGTTCATTGAAGGGTCTAGTTTTTTCCATGTATTTGTGCAAAATATGTCTTGCCCTGGTGCAGATATATTGCAAGCAGCTCGTGAGGTAAAAATTTGTCTGCTGGGTACTGTCTGCATCTAATTAGAAATAGTTTTATTGCCTTAAAATCAGGGACTGCTAAGTAAGTAAGTAACTTTGGCCCACTGCAAAGCGTTTTAAATGAACTAGCTCTGTTTTTCATGTTTTTAAGACAGTAAAAATCAGGTACAGATCATTTTAAAGTATCAATACTGAAGAAATCACATGGACGAAACCAAGTTGGACTTTCCTCACTAGTTTTATAATGATTTGGATCTATATCGGAACTAGTATAAGACCACAGGCTTCTATTATAGTTCAAAATCTTACTGTTGTGACTCTCTTCACTTTGTAGTCAGGAATCCGTGTTGGATTAGGTCAAGTTTAGTCCCATTGTAGACCAATTTTTTTACAGATTTTTACTGTTTTTCAACGTGAAAAACAGAAGGGGTTCATTTTAAACGCTTTGCAGTGGTCCAAAGTTATCCCTCACTTACCTTCTGCATTCCGAGCATCCTAATTATTCACCACGATGAGTTTATAAGCACTTTTCACAACAGAGCGAACTGAGGCAGAATTTTGCTGTGACGGTAAAGCTAACAGGAACTAGCATCCTAATGTGCACTTCCTGATTGACCGATAAGTGAATAAATAAATACTTTTTTAAATTTCAGTCCTCATTTAGACTTGGTTTAGTCTTAAGTTCTGATTTATTGCTCTTTAGTCATAGTTTTCTATAAATAACTCATTATTGTGATATGCTAGATGGTATTTATACTATGCAATGAGAGTCAATATCCGGTTTGGAAATAATTTTAATCATATTTAGTACAGATTTAATCTTCTCTTTTCTCTTTTCATGACTTATGTTCTCAACAACAACAACAACAAGTGAATAAACCTATGCTTTTTTTTTTATTACATATTCAATCTTCTCTGGTGTTTTAAGGCTAAACATGAGTTTGTCTTCGACCATTCACAAGAAAATCCACCTCCAGCGTCTGCCTCCAGCGTCCTTGGCCTGGATATACAGTATGCATACAATTTGACACTGAATAGCAGAATCTATAGCTAAGAGTATCACAAAGCAAGTGATACAAACATAAGGTCAAAAACATAAATCAGTTGTTGTATTGATCACACTTAGGGCGCAGAAATAATCATCTTGTCCGTAGAACTATTCTTCAGCCTTTGGTTATTGTTTCTATGGAGCTGCGTCAGTGTGATCGATATTTACACAGAGCATATGTACGGGTAATGTGGCAGGTGGGAATCATTCCTTAAAGAACCTCAATACTGCAGAAGTTACTCATTGCATCATGGCCCTATTCAAAACATGCCCGGAGTTGTGTTTTATTCATAATTTTCCCTATTTGTTCAATAAAGTTAACTCAGTCTTGTCTTTGTTAAGTTTTTTTTTTTTTTAAACAGATTGACTTTAAGGTCCAGTATTACACAAAATGGATTCTCGTGAGCTTTAAGCCATGTTATAATATTGTTATCTCCTCAAAAACATACCTGTAGTTGTGTTTTGTTTCATTCACACCTTTGAGCAACATTTCATTATTAGTCTGTCTACATCTGTAAAGCTCAAAATGCTCTTTTCCACCTTGTGATGTCATGAAGTGTTAGTTTTCAAGTTAACAGCTACGTTTTAGCTTTTGTTCGGTAGAGATAAGCAATTCCAGGCCTGAAGTTATCCAAATGATACTAGTGAAGGTGTACGGAGTTTAAAAACGTAGTGGAGCACTTCCTGTATGACCACATGACATCACAAGGTGGAGTACTTTCCATTTCAGAGAAGAATTCAGCTTAAATATTCAGGGTTTGTGTGTTTAAACATGTGTGAATGAAACAAAACACAACTCCGGGTAGGGCACATAACGATTTTTAATGCTGTAATTGCCTTCAACTGCATTTTACTTTTGTATGGGTCTTATTAAGATTGAAACTTTACTTTGGAGGGTCCGCCACTAGTTTGTTTCCATGGAGATGTTACTGCTTTCCCCTAGAATGTCCCATAGTATGATACCTACCTCAATGCAAAAGCCAAGACCCCACTCATTATAAAAGCAAATCATGTTTTTGAGGTACTTTTGAGCTATAAAAGCACGTAAATTAGCTATATTTAAAGTCATATCCTGGAACATCACAGTCATCTACATAACATCCTCAAGCAGCTGCGTAACCCCTCAATTTAAAAGTTACGCATTGCTTTTTTAAGATAGAGTTAGGTTTTGATTCATGGCAGGTAGATAAACCTATAGAAAAAATGTGAGAGAGATGATTGGTTGGAAGAGAAAAGTAGCGAGCTGTGATTGGCTGAAAGCGACACGCAGGTCACAGGAGGTAAGCAGAAGACAGGAAATACAGTCCACGGTTAGATTGATGGTTTATTTATACTTCTTCCTAAACACTAATCAAATTCTCAGTTGCAAGTCTGCTTTTGATCCATTCCCTTCACAAATGCCAGGTAGTCCCCAGATGCCACTTTGTACTGCAGCTTAACTCTCGGCTAATTTACTTGGGGAGGAAGCACACGTAGTATTCATCAAATACCTGAATTGCCCCCCAGTGAGAGAACCAAGGCATGCTAATATATCTTTGGTCACGCGGTGCTTTGCTATTCGAGCTTGGCACAACATCAGAGAATTCCAAACAACCCGAAATCTTGAGTACAATATTGTTCCCCTGGATCTGTCTACGAGAAATGATTATGTGCAGTTATAGCAGAGAAGTATGTCCCAGAAGTAGTTTTTTTTAATGGAGATTGCAAATAGTGTTAAAGATTATAGAGTAACACTTTACAACAAACATTTAATAGCCTTAATAAAACATGAACAAAGACTTAACGTATAATGAACAAATTGTTTATTAAAGAGCCATTTTATGCTGCTTTCTGATCTATGTTATAATGTTGTTTCCTCACCAAAAACAGACCTGGAGTTGCGTTTTGTTTCATTCACACAGGTTTAACACATAAACCCTGCATATTTAAAGTTCTTCTCTTGAACAGAAAACACTCTGTTCCACCTTGTGATGTCATGTGGTAATATATGAAGGCAAGGCAAGTTTATTTGTATAGCACAATTTGTACACTAAGAAATTCAAAGTGCGTTACAGAATAAAGTGCTTCACCTGAATCATTTGGACAATTTCAACCAAGATGGGGCGACTAAAAAGACATGAAGCCTGTTGGATTTTTACTTTACAAACTCCTAAAATGACAAATTACTGTTTAATGTGATGCAAGGAAGAAGAGCGCACATTTGTTTATCCTCCCGAGAGGTTCATGTGAACTCTTGGAGGCATCACTTATTTTGCTAAAAAATGTCAGATTTATGGTATACAATTGTTACCTTTTTAGTGTGATAATATCTTTATATTTTTTCTAGTCTTTGTCCATGTGTTTTAACTCACAAAAGACTGATGTAAAGTGAATTATGCACAATTTTGCAGGTACATTGGGATCTAATTGTAAAGGTATATTTGTTTAACTGTTGTCATTGGTTCATTAAACTGAACGGGGCAATCCCTTAACTTATATAAGGGGAGCGGAAGGGGCTGTCCTCATACTTGTGGAAAGTCAGACGGACCGAAATGTTGTATGAATAAAAGTGAACCAAAAGTGAGACAGTGTTCGGGAGTTTTCTTAACTTTTCTGAATCAAGTGCTTCTCCTCCGACGCACCTGTCTCCCACTCAGGTGTCCAGAGTCTACACAGAAACGATAATTTCAACCCTGGAATTGCCAATCTCTACTGAACTAATGGTAAAAGGTAGATATTAACTTGAAAACTACTACTTAATGACATCACAAGGTGGAACAGAGCATTTTGAGCTTTGGAGATGTACGCAGACTAATAATGAAGGAGTACTCACACAGGTATGAATGAAACAAAACACAACTTCAGATATGTTTTTGAGGTGGTAACAGCATTATAACAAGACTTAAAGCTCACAAGAGACAATTCTGTGTAATATAGAACCTTTAAAAATGATTCAGGCTTAACTACTTAATTAATAGTGTCACCCTAACTCTTAACTGTAACCAAATGTCAAGATCTAAAGGCCATAGTTTATAGACACTGGCTCAAGTTATGGCTGCGGCATTGTAAAAGGAGGGATAATGTATTACTCAGGACAGTACTGATGTTGATAAATTTGCTTTGTAGTAAAACGAGTGAGTAAAAATGAGTGAGCTTTGCGTACAGTACACTAAATATCCTAACACCATCTATTGTGAAACGCCAATGAGGTTTAGATCGTAAAATGTTTACATTTGACCCATTCTTCAACCAATATTGTTTTAGGCCAGAACATATTTTATGAGTCCGTAACTATTCTCCATGTTTTGAGTCGATGACAGTAAACTAGAATCTGGAAAGGGATCGTCTTGTTGTGAGGAGACAGTGTTTACCACAGTCACACCATGAAATGCACCATTTTATTCTAAAGTTACCGTAAAAAAATGTTGTATTTTACTCATCCTTCAACCAACATCGCTGGGTCAAACCATCTCTTCTGGCAGGATTCAAACAAGGAACCTTTAAACTGTGAGGAGAGAGTGCTTACCACAGTCTCACTATGTAACTGTCCATAATAACATACGAAAAGGAGCAACTGAAAACTTGGTTGGTAGGAAAATACATCCTTTGCATTTGATCAATCCCTCAATGGTCAATGTGGGAATTGAACCAAGGACCTTCTGGCTGTGAGGCTAAATGGTCAGGAGGTGCTAGCTTGCCTTGAGATTAGTTTGTCACAGTACAAGGAATGAACCGTATCATAGAAACAGTTCACAATCAGAAATTTAAAATTACAGGAATTCTTAACGTTTTTTTTTTTTTTTTTTTTATGTGTTTTTTTGTAACATTGAACAAAATTACAAAACAGGCTTAATGAAGAATGCAAGTATGATGCAACATATTTAGACAATAGAATGTCCTCTGCAGAGAACAAAATATCCCATCTTTTTATAGAAAGATCTCATTGTTTAAACCTCTACAAACATGTTCTGAAATTCATGAGATTCTTGTATTAGTATTAGTCGTATTGTCAGGTCACATTTCAGTCTTCCCTCAATTGTCGAAGCCGCTGCACCTGATTTATTTTCATTTCTTTTATTTTCATTTTCAGGAAATATTCATTTTCATGTGTTTAAATGGAGCTATGTAGTTGTACACGGATGTGGCTTTTTTTTTTTACTTTTGTTTTTCGAATACACCAAATTTGACAGTGGGAAAATGCCATTTACCTTATAGTTATGGGGTTTGTTTGTTAAGATTACGTCAATGAGTGTGTTTATTTAAATTTTAAGGTCAAGTTTAGTCGAAATAGAAATTTGTTGTGTGAGATTCAGGTTTCGGACTGTTTCTCCAGCCAGTTAATATTTCTATTGCCCATCATCACGACCTCATAATTTTCCTGTTTAGAAAGTATCATGAATGGATTGTTAAAAGCATTTTTAGATGCTGAAGGGGCACGATAAAAAACAGCAATAGCCATGTTTTTAATCAGTATCATTTAAATAACTGACAGAGACAGATATTCAAAACATTTAGGCTTTTAACAGCGGAATAGAAGGTCCACAGACAGGTGATCTTTGACATAAATGGCAACACCACCTCTTTCAGATTGCCTGTCATGTCATTTTCAATATTGATTTCCTTCACTTCATCATCACTTGTTGCATTTGATAGCCAGGTTTCAGAAATTCTAAATATATCTGGATCAGTTTGATTTGCCCAGACTTTAAAGTAATCCAATTTCGATGCTGTACCTTCATCTGTTTAATTCCCTGTCCCTTACTTGTCGTGAAGTTTTGCTTATCAAATAGGTTTCGATAGTGGTTAAGTTGGTAGAGTGTTTGTCCACTGATCCGAAGATTGGCACTTCAAATCCCGCTCTCAGGAATCTGACTGGCAGTGCGGTCAGATTCCCTAACCCATTGGTTGGTGGTGCAATTCTCAACTCCCACAGGTGAATGTTGTTGTTGTTTTGTCCTCGCCTCCAGCGTTTATGTACACGGGTATGAATGGATGACTGGTTCCTTGATGAAAAGCGCTTTGAATGCCTTGGAGGTAAAAAAGTGCTTTATACAAAACTTTTTAGGGAGATTGACCGGGATCGATTTGACAAATTAGGTTCGCTAGATTTTCTATATTGACATCAACCAGGTTACACGATCTCCGATAATCTCTTTCATGTCGGCAAGATATTTTATGTGAAATCTACACATTAGTTTGTTGTAATGATTTTGTCAAAGAGTCACGTGAGACGCTGTTTATCCTATGCGTAAGGAGTCCCTCGGTATTAGGTGGGGACTTTGATATTGTCACTCAGCTATTTTTTTCCCAGCCATCGCGGTCCTCTTCCAGAATCCACATAAATTATCCACCAAAGGATTTCCATAGAACACCGCAATAACCCTATAACTATATATGTTTTAGTAAAAAAGTACCTTAAGCTGTCTTATATACTTAGGCAGTACACGCTCTCCGTTCCCGTTCACCATCACAACCACTTAAGCCTTAGTGTCCTTCAACAGTGACATCGGACTCGCGGTTCGCTCTTCTTCACTAAATATCATAGAAAAACACTGTGTGAGACTGACCAGGAGGTGAAACTAATTTTATCTAATTTTTGTATCTAAAGTTAAAGTCAATTTCTGCTGTAATTACTTTTAGGTCCAATACGCTTTTCTGAGTTAAACCTGTTAATACGAAATGATTAAAGACTTTGCAGACTCAATCAAAAGCTCCCCATTGAAATCAAAGCTCTCACACTACAGAGAATTACAAAGGCATTTCATTTTGTCATTCGGCAGAAGTTATGAAGCAATATTAAGTTTCAAGTGCCGCGAAATAATTTTGTGATCTTGATGCAATCTGAAATTTTATCTGGCCACGGCGGCATAGTGGTTAGCAATCAAACTGCAGAGTGAAAATGGTTGTGGGTTTTTCGGATTGTGCAGTATTTTGTGTGATATCCCTGTGTCTGGGTGCGTTTTATCTGGTGTAGTGTAGTGTACAATAGCAGTCAAATGCAAAAAGGGCTAGGTGCTCCTGACCTTTGGCACGTCACAAAGATTGAAGGCTTATAGGATTGAACATGAGAGACAAACAGTGGAGTTTATGGCAGAAAAACAACATAACATATTCGCAAAAAACATTACTGAAATGAAAGGCACCAGACATCAGAAGGGCTTAAGTCAGAGCAGACAAAACTGCCTTAAATGGGAAAAGCACCCTGTCACATGGAGGTAATCAAAATAAATACCCAAGATGCAAAACTGCTAAATAAAAATACTGTACTAGACTAGGGATACTGCACAAACAAGGAAACAAAACAGGAACCATTGGTCACTGTAAGTCCAGTACTTGATGCAGGAGTGAGCAGAGTTACATACATTTGCACACAGTTTGCATTCTATAAAAGGCTTCACCATGGATTTTGTCACAATGTGCTGCTTTTACACTATAACTTGTGAAAAAGGAAGTAAAAAAACTCTGCTACAAGAACAACATATTGTAACTTGTAAATAAATACAGTTCAAACACTGTGTACCTTCAAGTATATACTGTATGACAGGTGACACGTTACTCAGACTTGCGGTCACTGCCTTTGACGCTACATGTGCGAGACTAGGTGTTCATACAATAACTAAATAAGTTTTAACTATTTATTGAAATTAAATAAATCTGGAGTGTTACGGCAGCTTTGGAAGCACAACTGGACTGCGGGATGTGAGATCTGAGCTCCTGTCGCTACTTGTAATTATACAGAATACTTGTGATCACTGTTCCCTCTAAAGTGCGCGCGTGCGCAGTTGCGCACTGCTGACACTGTAAACACACAACAATTCATTCTGCGCTATTTTTCAATGTGAGTCAGTGAGGGTGACCGGGGACGAGCTGCTCCAGACAATTATGTGATTCACAGACGTATTTGCGCAGCTTATCAACGTCATTGACAGGCTCTTCATGCGCCGCTACCAGAGTTTTAGCCGATGTGGCCGACGTGGAGTGAAGACTCGCTAATTATGCTAATGCTGCTAATGATGCTAATGATGCTAATGATGCTAAATGCTGTTTATCCCATTAACGTTCCGACGGCCCGCGCTCTTGCGCACTGTTTTGTAGCAGTTTTGCGTTTTAAACATGACGAAACGGACAAAACAAAGGAAGTACACGACCGAGGACACTGTGGATGTTTGTACAAGTTAAACTAGAGGCATCTCGGACCTGGAGCGGTTCGTGGAAACGAGTGAAGATCTAATGATGGACTCAGGAGCAGAGGACCTTATGTTTGATGGATTGGATGCTGTTCCTGATCGGTAAGCGAGGTTTATTCTGCTATTGACTTAATTGTGGGTCAAATATATCATGCGTAATCATTAGCGTTAACTAATGCCCAAGTGTCGTGCCTAAGGACACAATGACGGAAGTTGGTCCGAGCGGGACTCGATCCTCCAACCTCTAACCACTGAGCCACTGTAGCAGAATGACTGTCACACTGTACAATCTTGACCCATACAACTTGTTTTGAATATATTTTATATACAGATACACATTTTATATTGTGTTTTGATATATATAAATGTACAGTAATAGAGTAGCTGTGCAGATACAGATTCCTCTCAGTGTGTATTGGTCATTGATACTGTCATTAGTTTATGAGTTGTAAAAATCAAATGATCGTGTCATATACTGAAAAAGAGTTAACGGACTGTCTCCCAGACACAGTAGGACAATCTCACTCAGTTACAGCAAAAGCTTCACATAATGGCTTTTACTCATAATACAAGTCAGAGCTTTATCATAAAAATGTTAATTGTGTTTTCAACATTGGAGTTTAAAGTTGTCTTGGTTTGGTTGGAAGCTCATGTTTTTCCATAGTTAAAATTAAATATTTATACTTCCAATAGCATTAACATACTGCACAGGTCATGAGCAAGATTTTTGTCATTTTCATTGTATGTGGCTAAAGCACTTAATTAAAAGTTTTATAACAGAAATGTAAATGCAGTAATTTGATTCTTTTACTAAACCATTTAACTTGGATGCCATGCAGCATGACCACAGTGCACACGTCTGATGTTGCTCACAGTGGTCCATGGGACCGCTCAAGGAGTTTATGTGTTTGCTCAGACTTGTGAAAAATTAGAGGGAACATTGCTTGTGATTATACGGAGTACTTGTAATTATACAGAATACTTGTGATTACACAGAATACTTGTGATTATGCAGAATACTTGGGGCCATCAGACTGGAGCATGGGGTTTGACATTTCACTAAAACTCATATACTCTACTAGAAAAGTGTATATGTATTTTTTTATTTTTAGTTTAGGTGAAGTTTATAATTTGACTTCCTGGTTGGACATGGGCAGCAGATGTGACATACGTAATAAAACTAAACTAATAGCTTTATTGTGTTAAATGTTTAAACCTTGTGCATAAATTGTTCTGTGTTGATGACATATATCGAGGTATTCCTTTTAAAGAACTCTCCTGTATTTTTGCTCTTTTCTTCTCAACCCTCTTCCACTTAGCAGACGATAACACTATGCCAAATAATTACCGCATGTCCTATCCGACCAAACCAAATAATATTTAGAAAAACATGAAAACCTGTCATGTACACTTCAAGCCATCCCCACGAAGCTAACCCCCCTCAATGCTTTCTCTTCTTCTTTCTTCCCTTTTAACTCCTTTCATTCTCCTCTTTCAAAGGGCAAATCCAGTCTGTGTAATGCCATATGCTGTTAGAAGGGTTAGAAAGTCCCTGTAGGGCCCTAGCTCCGGTGTAGTGAAAGAAGCTAACACGCCGCGCCCAGAACAAAGGAGCTGCTAAGTGGGAATCGCATCACAAGATCATTAACAGTGCACTGATTGACCGACTGAACTGCAGTTAGCCCCACACACTTTCTATGTCTCTCCTTCGATATAACTGCAGAGGTCATTTTGTAGGCTAATACCAAGACATGTAAGATTTTTTTTTAATCATTAGTTGTTGTTTTTTTGTCTCTGGAACATATTACATGCAGTACATATTAGAAATTTCAAAGTTTACCTAATGGAAGAGCAATTCATGGGTTTTAGCTTCCTGTTATATGCAGCATTTTGAGTGTTTTTCCAGTCAGAAGATACGATATTTGTTCTTAAGTTTTCATCATTCTGAAAACAATGGTATTTGGTTTTGTCGTTACACCTTTCCGAGTTATAAAAAATTCGTAGTTTCCTTGTTACTATAAAAGTTTGCTTATTAATTTCTCTCAACAGTATGTAACTTTCACATCACCTGCAGGATTCCATAGAAATAGTAAGTTAAAACCATACTTTAGAACATTCTCCATGGAGATAGCCACGTTTTTTGCTGTATTGTAGAAGATTATACATAAAGGATCAACATTTCCATGGAAACAAGCAGGAGGAGGACCTTCTCCAGGCCAAGTAAAGGTCAGGTTTGTGGAGATTCAAGCCTGCTCAGAGTAAGGACGCATCTTTTTTTTTTTTCCATTCGTTTTGATTCGTTTTTTTTTCAATGCAGTAAAAGCAACCAAAATCAAAATCAGGCTTTTATTTTAGTGGGTTTTTTTGTCTTAAAAGTTGCATACTGAGGTTTTAAATGAAATGGGTAATGTTTTGTAAGTAGTGTTTTAATGCGACAACTTGTCCTGACCCCACAGGTTCAGTTCTATGGGGTGTAGTGAACGCAATGGTAAACATATCGATTTGATAAAGTTTAGTGACTTTTTATGAAAGATTTACCAATGCAATCATTTAAAATTTGAATTAAAAGGAAAATTATAACAAAATTGCGTTTTTGTTTATTTGTTTTTGTGTTTCATTCGTAAAAAGTACCTTTCTGGAGATGACAATTGCCTGGGAATCAAATTTTCAATGAAAACATACTTTTTGATTTAAACTAAATTAGCATAACATCACGCTAGACTAAGGCTGCATTCACACTTGTCCTGGTTTGGCCCTGGTTTTTTATCTACTTTAACCTTTAATATAGAGTTGTTTTGGTCCTAGTCTAGTCCAGGTTTAGAGTTTAGTCCGAGTTTAGTCCTAATGTTAAAATGGTGTGTGAATGCCTCCTAAAGTTGTATTATGTAATACAAAGTGGCAGGGTGGAGAGCTCATGTTTGGTGGAAATAACTGATGCTTTGAAGGTGGTGTGAGTTCTAAATTTCATTTGTAGAAGTTTGCGTTGCCAGATTTGTGTGGCCTGTCAGGATTTACAGCAGATTAACTTTCAGAGTGATTTAGCTCTCAACTCGGGCACAGTGGCAACCGGAGCCCAAAGATAATGTTCCATCCTATCCATACTTTTCACTGATATGTAACTCATGCAAATACTGGTATATAAGGAGTTAAAGTATAAGGATAATGTGTAATTTGATCAGATTAAAAATAAAAAACTAACAAAACATATTAATCTGGTTAAGAATGAGCAAATATGGATTTTTATTTTATTTATTTATTTATTTTTGGAGCTAATATACCGATATTTAGCTTTTAAAATAGATATAATAAGTAAATGATTCACTCAGCATTGTTCAGCTCTTAAAATAAATTTATCAAAAACTTTAATCTTATCATAAAAAAATAAAATACAATTAAGTAAAAAAAAAAAAAGTCCAGAATAATATTTATATCTGAAAAAAAAAGAATAAATAACTTGTTTTAAATACAAACGCAAATACTTGTTTTAAATACAAACGCAAATACATCAAGATTCAACTGGCGATGCACAATATCAACCTTTCCAGGACAGAACACTGAAATATGAACTGCTAAACCAATACAAAAATCCCATGCATTTGAGAAGATGATTGTAAAGATTTAAACTGCCAGCATTATGCAGTGTTTGCCATTTGCTAATTAACATTCAAATTGTCATCTTGCTGCTCTTTACTGTAACATAAAATCTTGTGTATATTTCCTTTCGGCAGAACCGTGACTGTGGTGGGTGTGCGATTAGACAGACACAAAATGACTGCAGAGTTCAAAGCTGGGCCTAATCACATGCTACGCCTTTGGATAGATATCTGAATGGAGCTGATAAGGACGCTATAAAAGGGGAGAGGGATAATGAAGTATGTCTTCGCACCATGCAGTCAACAGATTTCCCTCTGTATCTATTATCTGCACTGCTAGCGGATATCCAATTGTTAGCTTAGCATTTGGTGGGTCTGTCCGGACAAACTTCGAAATACAAAATTCAAATTAACTACCAAAACAACCAAAAAAACTATTAAAACTCATGTTCAGCACCATGGACAGCGCTATATCCACCATCATCACTGTAAAAAGTATCCATGGGTTTTAGAGAAATGAAAATCTAGCACCATCGCCATAGGTTTAACGATTCAAAATATATTATATCTTTTGAATGGTCCAAATTCCTGAAAATATCACCAATAAACAGGAAGTTGAAAATAATGAACAGGTACCACAATACAAGATTACATATATAAATAAATAGAGTTACAGTGGTGTTCTGGTGTGAATTTCTTCTTGTTGTTGATTTTATTTTCTGAACACAAAGGCTACTGCAGGCTGTAACCCACATTAAAACAAGAGCAAAACAACAGCAGTCTAAACTCACTAGAGCTGGACCACTAGACGACTCGGGGATTACACAGATACAAGGTCACGTGGGAATATAAATTTTAATATTGTGACAACAATAACTACAGATTATTTTACTAACACGACTAAAGACCAACAACCCTATGTCAAACGTTTCTTTCTGGTGCCAGGATACAACACTTTGGCAACAGTAGCTAAGTTGATAGAGTGTTTGTCCACTGATCCGAAGGTTGGTGGTTCGAATCCTGCTCTCGACATAAGCATCATTGTTAGAGCGGTGAGATCCACTAACCTGCAGTTAGGCCTGTCACAGTAATTACTATATCGACTTATCGGTCAGTATATGAAAGCTGGAACAATAATATACATATTTTGGGGCTCAATATTTATTGTGAGTACCTTTTCTTTGTAAAAGTGGAGATTTTAGGTATTTTTGTTGTAATATAATAACATTTGGGCTTTAGAGGGATGAATATATAACTTCTATGGCTAATTATTGGTTCATTTTGTTATTTACGTGTTACAGCGCAGGCCTTTTGAATGAGACTGTCTATTTAAAAATGATTTACTGGGATTATTTGTGTTACTGTTATGGCATCAGTGGCATAAGGTACTTTCAATCTTATCATTTATCACAGTATATCGTTGCAGCAATATATCGTGCTTCAAAATTTGATATTGTGACAGCCCTACTCACAGTTTACCGATGCGATTCCAGCTCCCACAAATGAATGCTGTTGTTGTGTCCTTGAGCAGGACACTTAACCCACCATGCCCCCAGTGTCTGCGTACACTGATGTATGAATGGGTGAGTGGTTCATTGTTGTAAAGCTCTATATAACATACAGCATAATTAGACGTGTCCTTATTGACTTACCCTCTTCCTTACAGGTTCTTTTTTTGGTGTTTTTATTTCCGATGTAATAACCTACTAGTGCGTGAGTGCGATTTTCGACTGATCCACTCGGTGTGAATGCAGTCTTCGCACGTGCCACTTAGCAATGCACCCCAGCGATTAGGGGCTAAGTGTGGCTTAACAGCGAGCTGCCAGGTTGTCAAAATCTGGAGTGCTTTCCTCTGGTTCACTGCACTTACCACGTGTTACAGAACAGTGCTTTTTCAAACACAGCGGTTTAAAGCGACAGTGAGTAATGATGGATTTGTGTTTGTGGTGTGAGGAGAGGCAGTTTGAAGCTCGACTCTCAAAGTTGATGTTTAGTTTTGCAGTAAAACAGCATTTTCAACAGCACACTGAAACTAAAACTGCTTTAAAGATGTACTTTGAAACTTTTTGAGTTGGGGGTTTACTACTACTTCTACTCTACTGTTTGTCTCCATGGCGATGTTATTGCTTTGCCTGGAGTCTGTCTATCTTTCATTTACTCAACAAGAGGTATTTTTATTGCTACAAAATCCCTTTAAAACCACGCATTCTTAATGTTACAGGGTCAACTCTTCACAGATCTGAAATGCAGCTTTGGAGGTAGATAGTAGTCAAGTAGTAATGCCGCACTGTGGAACATTCTCGGCAAAGCTGCAGCATGTCCATGGATACGAGCACTCTGCAGGCTCTCCACCAGAGAAGTTACACACTGTACTCCATTAAAAGAACAAACTTTGACTTTGCTCCGTCAAAATTACTAGCTACAATCTCAAAATTCCAAGTTGGTACCTCTATATTTTAATTTAGCATTTCAAAATCAATGTCTTTAAAACGTGAAAAACAGAACTAATTCATTTTAAACAGTTTGCAGTGGTCCAAAGTTATTCCTCACCTATCTTATGCATTTTGAACCCCCAAATTATTCACCACAATGTGTTAATAAGCACTTAAGCGTGACCAGAGCAGAGTTTATTCATCACGGTAATGCTAACACGAACTAGCATGCCAAAAGTGCACTTCCTGTTTCTCGGACAATAAAATGCTTCATAAATAGATGCGGATATTACACAGCGGACCTATTTTTACGTCAAGAGCTGCTTATACAATATATCTGTACTGGGGCGAGACACATTTAGCTCAAATACATGGATAGAAATCTATAAAACTTTACCGACCAACAAGTTTAATAAAAAAAACTGCTTGTGAATTAGCGTGAATCCACATTGACTACTGCGGCTAATATCCCGTCACATCTCCTGCTCCAAGATGCACCAGCCTCATGCTCCCCTCCTGTCATCTGCTACCACGCTATTAGCTATTAAAGGCAGTTAAGGAGCATTTCCAGCAGTACCGCACAAAGAATCTCTCTCCCAAATGGCACACCTCACCTTGTGCTGTCTACCTCCTATTTAGTGCCTTCAACGATGAAAAATTAAAGTGGCAAACAAAATAGCATATGAAATAAAAAAAAATAAATAAAATAAATTCAAAATTGTAATATTGATTTAATTGCATTTACACATTTATGGTTATTTAGGAATGGGTTATTTTATTTCTTATAAAGATCTGATGGATTTCAACGTTTTTTTTGCAACAGATTAAGAAAAAAAAAAAAAAAAGAATACTATGTGTTGGCCTGGTCTGGGGACGCCTTGGGGTCCCACCAGAGGAGCTAGAAGAAGTGTCTGGGGTGAGTGAAGTTTGGGAGTCCGTGCTTAGACTGCTGCCCTCGCGACCCGACCCTGGATAAATGGATGGATGGGGAAAAGAGTTTTTAGTCTCATGCTACCAAGCTACATTTGACCAATCAGAACGATTTTCACTATAGACTGTATAAAGAAGAGTAAGAGAGTATGGCGCCAAACATAGCTCAATAAGGCTAGCAGTTATAGCAGTGAATTTGGAGCCAAGTTCTATATTTGGAGTCCCGACCACGAGTATCATAGCAACCAAAGAGCCAATCCAGAGTGAGACTGATGAAGGTAACGCGCCTTCCCACCCCTAGTTTAGTACAGAGGGATGCTTATCAAAGCTTTCAGTCAAACCTGTTGCTTACGCTAGCGGGAGTGACCTTGGGGAAAGAAGGTGCCTGATTCGTCTGTTATTAATGTTCATATTTTGATTTACAGACACAAAATACCAGGACCATGTATCAAAATGAGGCTCACTCCAGCAGTTACAGAGAGAGGGGTGACAATTTTTCAGTGTAAAGTGAACTGGAGTCAGAATCGATGGACCCAGAGACTTGCCCATGGTCACTTCCTACTTGAACCAGTGGACCAGCAGAATAGTTATGTTCATTTATATATATCGTCTATGATTTTTACATACAATAAAAGCACAAATCGCCCCAGTCATCTAATATGTAAGCAGTTTACTTTTATATTTTTCTGAAAATCTTGAAAAATGACTTGGGCTAATGACACTTTGACTTTAAAGAAAAACACAAAGTTGTAAGTACTTAGAGCTACATTGAACTACTTTGAACTGCTGTTTATTTTGCAATGTAATGTATAGCTGGATCTCCTAATTTTGCTTTAGCGGTCTATGCTTTGTTCATGCTTTGTGCTGCTCACTGGACCATAGTCTGAAACTGTAAAGACAAGCTCTTCTCTCTGACCTTGTGTAAGATGCATTATTGCAAACTCAACTAGGGCATTGTATGGATAGGGCTTATTAAAGATGATGGCAAATTAGTCATGCGTGGGTCCATTTTTTTTTTCTGACCCACCCTGCTCGACCCAAATTAAAATCCAACCTGTCTCACCCAGCCTGAAAATGTGCTTCATGTTTGGGCCGTGGCTTGACCTTAACCCGTGCGCACAGAGGCTAATCATCATACCTGCGGGGGCAAACCTTTTGAACGTGCAGTATTCTATGTGGTAAAATCATAGACTGTATATATAAATAGACGCGCTAGCTGCCGCGCTCCAAACGGGAAGTGATCATTGGCGCGCTTCCGGCTCCATTGACTCTGGCTCCAATTCACTTTACATTGAAAAGTTGTCACCTCTCTCTGTAACTGCTGTAGTGAGCCTCAAAACAAATACCAGACAAATCAGACGTCTTCTTTCCCTGAGGTCACTCCCGCTAGCGTTGGCGTTACCTTCATCAGCCTCACTCTAGATTGGCTCTTTGTTTGCTATGATAATCGTGGTCGGAATTCCAAATATGGAACTCTGCTCCAAATTCACCCTATAACTGTGAGCCTCGATGAGCTTCATTTGACTGTAGCCAAATGCTATAGGTGACATCACACTCACTTAGTCCACTTCTTTATACAGTCTATGGGTAAAATCAAGCTTCTCTTTACACCCAAATGCACTGTCCATTATTTTATTTTTAACAATTAATGGGTTAAGTTAAGTCCCCAGGAAAAAATAGTGGGAGCTTGCTGCAGCTAATGGAGCTTCTATTAATAAATGAACAAAACAAAACAAAAAAAAGCTTTTATTTGGTTAGTTTAGTTTAGCCTTCATTTGAAGTTTAAATGTAATAGACCCATAATGTAATAATAGGCCAATAACGTAATATCATCCTGCCAATAATATAATAAGTCAGTGGCTTTCAAACTTTTCACACAAAGTACCACCAAAGAAATGATTTGGTTTTCTGAGTGCCACTAGACCTAACTCAAGTCTATAACAAGACTATTGTAGGGCTAATCTATGTCTAAACCAGGTCTAAAAGTGGACTACATAATTTCCACTATAGTTTCTAAACAAGAAATTATCCAATGAAGGACAAAAGTGCATAAATTAGGCAAACCCACAAGCTGAGCTGGTGTACCACTAGCATATCATGTACCACAATGAGAAACATTGTAAGGTATTACATTATATCTTTGGCCTGACTATAGACTGTATATATAAATGGACATAGCTAACCTGCTAGCCGCTGCTTTCAAAATAGGAAGTGAGCATAGGTGCACTTCTGGCTCCAAAGACTCTGGCTCCAATTCGATTTCTACTGAAAAAAACGTCATCTCTCTCTCAGTAACTGCTGCTGTCAGGCTCATTATTTTGATCTGGTTCGTGTTATGTTCATATTAACCTGCACTACATGATCCTGGTGTTTTTATTTTGCTATTATTGGCTGTTATTACATTACCTTATCGGTTGCTGCACTCCCTCAAAAAACACACAATTTAGAATTTCTCTTGCACTGTTTTTAAGTCTATAAATCAAAATCTGAGCATTTCCTCTCTCAAATCACATTAATTGTGTTTAGAATGTCAGAGAAGTTGCCAAGACTACTTGTGTGAGTCTTCAAATGCAGCGCTCTCCTTTGAACCAGTTCCCAGTATAGGGAGCTTACCTATGCTTACTCGTAATATCCACCTCAGTGGAGTGATTTTTTTTCCCTCTCAAATCTTCCATAACACTTACTTGAAGGGTGATACTGTCATCACTTCATCTTACACTTTTCAACAGCATGGCACCTCCTCTCTGCGTGGATCCCTACCTCCTAACTCTTACCTCCTACTACCTTCACACATGGCAAAATCTCGATCTTTTTCATATTCGTAGAACATAACTTTCTGCCAGATGTGCTCCAAATTACCATCTTCCACAACAACAATAAAAAAAAAAAGTTGGGATATATAAAAACGTTTACCTTAACACCTCCAGTACATTTGTGGATAATTAGTGTTCATGAAGATTTACGTGCTTTTCTTGTTATTACTTTGTTTGGTGGAATAATAGCCATAGTGATTATGTATCATAGTTTAAATCAGCCAGGTGGGAATTTGTAAAAGAAAGTTGAAAATTACAGGAAGTAGAGCTGAGGTCTACAGCACAATATCCTGACATTTTTTTTTCTTTGTATTTGAGCAAAATTCCTCCAGTACAGCTAATTGTATAAGTAGTTGTTGAGGTGAAAATAAGTCTGCTGTGTGCTGTCTGCGTCTTAGAAACCACTTTATTGTCTGATAATCAGGAAGTCCGTGTTAGCATGCTAGTTGCTGTTATGGCAAAACTCCGCTCTGGTCTGAGAGTTGCGAAAAGCACTTTTAAACTCATCGCTGTGAATAATTACGATGCTCGGAATGCATAAAGGTAACTGACGATTAACTTTGGACAGCTGCAAACTGTTTGAAATGAACTAGTTTGTTTTTTTCATGTTTTTAAGACAGTGAAACTCGGGTGCAGCGCCTTTAACTTTCTGAAAATATTGACTTATTATCATTGTTTGCAAAGGACATTAATTACCATCATAACTACAGCCCTTAATTGCTAGCTTCCACCATTCAGATTGTGATTTTGTTTTAGGTTTCATTGGTGGTCATCTGGACTCGAATAAAGAATTACACAGTCTGATTTGAATAGCCAAATGACTTTTGCAGCCGTAATATCTCATCTCTGTTATTCATTTTTAGAACATAACTTTCTGCCAGATGCGCTTCGAATTAGCATCTTTCACAACAACAATAAAAAGTCACAAAATTCCAAATTCCAGCTCAGTTCTTCAACCTTCTTCAGTTGCGGTCACCGTAATAACAACGGTTGGCATTCGCGACCCCCGAAGACTATCTGCGACATTTGTCTAATGTTTGATTTCATTTTCAGGACATGGGTTTAGATAAAATAATATGGTAGGCCAACAAATAAGATTCTGCACATACCACTGCATTTTAAGTGTGTGTCAAGTCTTGTTTAAGACTATTGCATTTTTCTTTACCCTATATCATCTGGGGACCATTAGAATCAAAACCTTTCAGTCATATGCACAGCTAAACAGAACCATTTTGAGCCTGGATTTAAACGCTGTCAAAGTAGAGGCCTGTCTCTCATCTTCAGGAAGACTATTCCAGGTTTTAGCTGCATAAAACTGAAACGTTGACTCCCCATGTTTAGTCCTGATTCTGGGCACCAGCAGGAGGACGGTCCCTGAAGTCCTCAAAGTGCGAGATGGTTCATGTGGCACTAACATATCTGAGATGTACTTTGGCGCTAGTCCATGGAGAGACTTGTACATAAGCAGAATCTATTCTCTGAGCCACAGGAGCCAGTGCAGAGACCTGAGCACAGGACTTATGTGCTCGTACTTCCTGGTTCTAGTCAGGACCTGAGCACCAGTGTTCTGGGTGTACTGCAGCTGTCTTACCACTTATTTGGTTAGACCAGTGTGGAGGCCGTTACAGTAGTCTAACCTACTGGAGACAAATGCATGGACAAGTCTCTCCAAGTCTGGTTTAGACAGTATACCTTTGATGCAATGTTTTTAGATGCTAAAACGCTGCAGATGTTATTGATTTGACATGGCTGTAGGAAATGGCAGGAAAGTTGAGAACCACAGCTCTATCTTACTGTTTACTGTAACACCTAGATTACATATGTGGATAATTAGCACATATGACATGTTTGAGAAAAAGCAGAAAATTACAGGAATTCATTCAACAAAGTAATGGTGACACTTATTTGTCTAATTTACACAATAGTAATGATTTGACACGTGAAATTAGACAAAAACATAGATCCTCACACCTCTTTCTCACATAGCACCATCTCCTTAAATTTTTCATTTTTAGAACCTAACTTTCTCCCAGAAGCGCTTCGAATTAGCATCTTTAACAACAACAATAAAAAGTTACGATGTTTCAAACTCTAACTCTAGTAAACTCTAGTTTACAGTAACACCTACAGTACACGTGCAGATAATTAGCGCGACATATATTCTTTACAAATGAGCACATTAATTAGCGTAATGAACGGGGACATTAGCATAGCGCCACACTTTGAATACATCACGGTGATGGAAGGAGTGCATTAGCCAGTGCTGGGGTTTGGACGTGGGCCAGTGTATCGGAGACATGATTAAGGCCCTGCCACAGCTAGCCCGCGGAGGATAGCAGTCAGTTAAGATTTGGCTCTCCAATACTGTAAGACTTCATTTAATCACCATAAAGCCGGCACTGTGTTAAAAGTTTAGTCGTGTGAAAAAGGGAGTGGAAGTTAAAGTGCATAGAAAGGGTTTTTACGTTTTGCGAATTACGGCTTCATTTGGTGGGGTTGTAGCCGTGGCTAATATTTATCGTACTTTTACCTATTTAGTAGCAGTTTGTGTTGAACATTTGAAAAAAAGTTGAAAATTAGAGAAAATAGGAGTTTTAAACTGGAATCCCTTCATTGATGCACAAAATTCCATCCAAAAAACAGAGACAATAGGCATACTAGCTAGCTCACTGTGTCTGAAAAGAAAGTCGCTTTTATTACATTGGAAAACATAAAATAAACAACCTATTAAAATTCTAATTGATTAAAATAATGACTAAGACTACCCAATTATTTTTATGTGTAGAATGCTTCAGCTTGTGGTGTCATTTTAATATTTATTATGCCTCAAAATTAGCATTAGCGTTAGCACTGAGACACAAACATCTTTCTTTCTAAACACAGAAGTATCCTCTGGTGAAGTATTCATTTCGTCAATGTCCACACACAATCTGTCCGCAGCTCCTTGTCCACTGCCTTATTTTTAATTATTTATTCATTTTAGCGTGACTCTGCAAAAACCTCATAGAAATAAACTGGACAGGAAGTAGTGATGCTAACAGTGAGATTGCTGGACGCTATTGTGCACAGACCCTATTTCCAAGCAAGGAACATATTTTCTGGCAGTTTAAATATTACTTTAAGAAAATAAAAGTGAAAATGCGGACTTTGGCCTTTCTTACATTATGGTTGTCGAGGGAACATTTATGGAATTACCTCTACATATGTCACATCTGCTGCCTACGTCCAACCAGGAAGTAACAATATAAACTTTCCAAAATTTATTACATGCATATGCACTTTAAGACAGTCCAAAATGTTCTAAGAGTGGTCGTAAGTGTTTCAATCCTTGGCGGGTTCAACGTGGTGCAGTGCGTTGAGCGTTTGCCTCTCAACCACAGGGCACGTGGTTCAAACGCTGTATGTGTGTGCTTCTGTTTTTTCACCTACTTCATCCACGTTGCCCAGGTATTCACGTATGTGCATTCAGACGTGGTAAAGCGGTTGTCTTCCTACACAAAGCTTGGAGGTTCAATCCCAACACTTCACCTACGTTGCCTATGTATGCTTGTACACAAAGGCTGGAGGTTCAGTCTCGGCATTGATCGAAGATTTTTATACACTTCACTCATGTACGAACGTAACGTGGAAGTGAGTAACTGGTGGTGGTCGTAGGGGCAGCTGTCTTTTTAGCTCTGTGGGTCTGAATGAAAAATGGCTTACAGTAGGATTTTGAGAAACTTGTTTGTAAAAGCACAATTCACTTCATTATTATTCTAAACTAAATGTTTTTCTAAATGTTTTCCTATTTCCTTCTATTTAGTAACTAGTACAGCTGCCCTTTCCGTATAGTTTGAATGTCATTTGAAACACTACTTTGTACAGAATTATGCACTTGTTTCTCTTCATCGCCATCAGCAGTCTTTGGAGACTACTTAACAGCAACTTGTCTAGACCTCCACCACTCAGTCGCTCCATTTTAAATACCATTTCCCACTTCTCCTCATTATTCTTCTCCCACTAACACAAACACTACTTTTAATTACCCTCGGCTTTGACATTCTATCTGTTTGAACCAGGAGAAGACACTTTGGAGTAAGTTGGAGTTTAAATGTCACTAGAAGCACTGGCGTCTACTTTGGCAATTAAGTACCCAGGCAAACAAAAGGTGACCTGTCTTCTGAATAGCCAATAATCTTTTCCCCAAGACTCAAACAGAAATCAGCAGGATGCCCTAACAACTGCAGAGAGGGGCGTTAATGAAAAAGTTGTGGGATTCGGGAGGTTTGACTGGCACAGTGGCACATTGGGTATTCACGGGTTTCATGCATAGACTGTATATATAAATGGACATAGCTTACCTAATAGCTGCCACGTTCCAAATTGAAAGTGAGCATGGTGATTCGGCTCTATCGACTGGCTCCAATTCACTTTCTATTGAAAATGACCCCTCTTTCGGTCGCTGCTGCTGTCAGGCTTCTTATTCATTCTGGTGGTTGGTTTCTTTTTTGCTACTATGTCCGTAAATCAAGATATGAACATTAATAACTTCTTCTATACTTCTTCTAATAACCTTCTTTCCCTGTGGTCGACTACCACTACCATTAGCAACAGGTTTGATTGACAGTTATCACGTCTCGTTGCCAAGCCTTCAGAAACCTCACTCTTGATTGGTTGGCTTCAAATTTGCCCCTGTAACTGCTGGCCTCAATTGGCTTCATTTGGCTGGAGCTGATTGCTATGGGTGACGTCACACTACATCATTCCACTTCTACTATACAGTCTAGACTTTCAAGTTATGCCAAAGATTTGCATGAAACCCATGAAGGGCGCTCCATAAGAAGCTCCAACATTTGATTTCCAAGTCATTTGGAAGGTTTCTCTAGGGCTGTGCCAAAAATGTATGGACTCACAGTAATTGCAATAATAGCCAATGATACTGAGGAGAACTTACTTACTTAAATATGCACAATTAGAAGGAATGTAGACCTCTGCAAACATAAGTCTTCTCCCAAACATTGTTGCTCTTAGGCTCTTTTAAAAAAATGTGAACTATGGACAGAATCCTACTTTGTAAACATGCATTGCAAATCTAATCACAATTGCAATACTAAGATTTGATTTTATTTTTCCCTATAATTGTGCAGCTCCAACCCTTAAACTTTAACCTGTACCAGCCTAAATACAGTATGTTCAACAATTCACAGTTGAGATTTGACTGAAATCACAGCATGATCTGTCAGTTCTGATGCAGACGGGAGCACAGCTGGAGGTAGAGCTCACCATGCAGAACGCTTCCACACCACCCCTCACCCAAACATCTGCTGGAACGTCACTCCAGATGAATGCTCGCGGATTACACAACGCACCATTTGTCAGAGAGTGGCATCAGACCGCCCCGAGTCTTAGGTGGGTGGTGAGGCTGGTAGTGCTGTCAAGTTTGGAACTGAAATGTGTGTATATATGCAGTTTGGGGTGACATAAGGCCCCGTGGTTGTCAAAGGACGGTTTGGGTTCTACTGGGGGGTACTTCAAGGTTTAGGTTTTTGAGAAATATTGACAAAAAGTAAAAGGAGACAGATTTTTCATGGAATAAAGTAAAAAATGTCTTGAACCAGTACAGATGTATTGTAAAAAATAGGGAAATATATATTAGGGACTGCTGTCTGCTGTTTACATCTAATTACAGAGCTTCAGATTGTGAATCCAGTGAAGATTTTAAAATGCGAAATACTAGCCTTGGCATTCATTCAAATATTTTCTGACATTACAGAGTGATAGACTTATTTACCAGTAGTGACTTAGAGGTTTATCAGGTTGTTCCATTGTGCTTTGTTTACTTTTTAACCTTGTTTTGGCTAATATCTCTGAGATGTCTGTGTAATCCCTCAGTCGTCCATGTCTGATCCATAATAAAAGCCAAAGTTAAATCTGTCAACTGGGCAAAAAGTTGTAGGAGTGCTCATCCAAGCTGCTGCTTCAATTCTGGTCAGATTGCTCTTGGACACTGCCTTATATCTATCTGCCGGGAGGAGATAACTACACTGAAACTGTAAACTACTATTTTTAAGAGTTTCTGCATAAATTAGCCTACATTCAGTCTTAATGGGCCTAATGGATAGCTATATTGTTCTCTTTGTTCCCTTGTTTGATTTGGGTCTGGGGATGGAGTTATAAATGGGGGATAGATTATGTCTAAGGCCCCCATTCCTGTTCAAGGAATAGCTTCTTTAACTCCCCTCTCAAACCATTTCTTTTCTCTGGCTAAAATCTATCTCTGAGAGTTTAGCACTACTTCTACAAACATAGCGGATTTCCATGGTAAATGCTGTTTTTTAAAAAAACTTTACATCCTAAGTTTTTTCATCATTTGTGAACCAGGAAATGATGTTTTTGCGCTGTTTGCATGCTAGTTGTTGTTAGCGTTTCCATGACTGCAATGCTCTAGTCTCTAATACTCAATAATCATGGTGAATAATTACAATGCCAGACAGAGGTTAGGAAAGTGGATACATTTAAACCACTGCAAACCATTTAAAATGAACTATTCCTGTTTTTCATGTTTTTAAGACAATCAAATAAAAAACAAGAAAATACAAGTATAGCAATAACCGAAAGATATTCTTGCAACGAGTCTGCAAAATTACCCACAAATATCACGTTAGACCGATGTTTGAAAGACATAAGTTTGTTCCAGTTTCATTTTTGATCAGCTCTTTCTTTTGTGAAAATAGCTTGTGGAAAGTTCTTCTATACCTCACCACCTTGTCAGTCTCCCATCGCTTGAAAACTCCTTGTATAGTTCAATGGCTGTCATCAATGTGCAGGCGTGAATATCTGTCCAGATCACATGACAACACTTTTGTCAGGCCAAGGTCGAATATAGCATCATCTATATAAGGAATGTGCACTAGGTGATCTACAGAGATGTACGGTATTGAAGTCAAAACTGAGTGTTAAAGGTCCTATATTACGTAAAATTGACTATTGTGAGATTAAAGTCATGTTATAATGTTGTTACTTTATTAAAAACATATCTGGAGTTCTGTTTTGTTTCCCTTTATGATTAGTCTATCTATGTGATGTCATGTAGTGGTAGTTTTCAAGCAAAGTTCAGTAGAGATTGGGAATTCCAAAGCTGAAATCATCCAAATGATGACAGTGAAGGTGTATGGAGTTTTAAAAACACAGTGGAGCACTTCCTGTATTACCACATGACATCACAAGGTGGAACAGAGTGCCTTCTGTTACCGTAATGTGGGCCCTTTAACTTTTTCTTCTTGATCAAAATTAGAACATTCTGAAATTGGAAAGTAAACCAAACACGCATAAATGTATTCTGTTTTTTTATTCTTGCTGTTTTGCCCTCAAGAAATGCTAAATCAAGGCAATTAAAATAAGAATTGACCTGATAATAAGTGAATGGAAAAACATGGATTCCTTTTATTGTATTCTGTTAAATACAACGGTAATGGAAACCTAAAAGTGCAGTATGTAACTTTTCTAGTAAAAGGTCCGCTACCTGCTTGTCTCCATGGAGATCTTATTGCTTTACCTGAAATATTCCACAGCATGGTATTAAACGTCTATTTCCATTGAGAAAAGCAATGGATGGCACCAGGCCAAATTACAGGTCAGATCTGTGGAGAAGCAGCCCTGCTCAAAGAAAGAATACATGTTTTTCAAGGTATTTTTGAGCAATAACAACACCGTTTAATGGGAGAGTGTAATGCCATATTGCGGGATATTCCAAGTGAAACAACATAAAAGTCAAAATCTATATATTTGAAACACCTCATAACTCATTTTGTTGAACTCATTTTGTTGTCAAAATTATATTACTACCACCTGAGTAAATATTAGTTCCATCTAGGTCTTAAAAAGGACTCTACCAAGTCCAAACAAGGACTTCACCACATTTAAACAGGATTAAACTAGAAGTGCTCCAATCAAATGAGCATCAGTCATAGTTCAGCCACTGGTCAAGGCAAAAATATCGTCATTGTGATCGTGAAAATAGGCCAATTAGACATACTGCACATCTACGTAGTTAAGGCATTTTATTTGTATAGCACATACACGATGTAATTCAAAGTTCTTTACAGAATAAGAAAGACATTAAAATCACAATACAACAAATCAAAACATAAAGAATCACAAATAATCATTGTAAATTAACATTAAAAGGGAAGAGTGCAGAATAAAAACAGCGAAACAGATCCATTTTGAGCGTGGATTAAAACATTGTCAAAGTAGAGGCCTGTCTCAAATCTTCAAAAAAGACAGTTTCAGGTTTTAGCTGCATAAAACTGAAACGCTGATTCCCCATGTTTAGTCCTGACTCGGGGAACCAGCAGGAGGCCGGTCCCTGAAGTCCTCAGAGTGTAAGATGGTTCATATGGCACTAACATGTGGGAGAAGTATCGGAGAGGTAAATGACGGGCAGCTAGAGGCACATTATGGCTTAAATATCCAGCTAAATTCCACTGACATCATAACTAGTTAGATTTTCAAACGATAAGTCCATGTGATCGGTATCGGGTGATCGGTAATAGTACCACAGTTTAAGAAGCTCTGACATAAACAACAACAAGGGATTTAAACTGGCAACCATCCAATTTCAGGACATCCGCTCTACCACTATAACCACTGTCTCTCAAAAAGTATAAACATTGATTTATGTATACATAAACCCACACTTGCATATTTCTCCCTTCTCAGCAGTATTCTTTCGGGATGAAACAATAGCAGTATGCATCGGAGAATCCCAGTTTACGAGTACAGATGCTACAACAGCTTGACATCAGCAGAAGGACCGGCCAGTTGTCACGGCGGTAACAGCCTCCATGTCAGCACAAACTCTCTCAAAACTAACATTAACGCAGAATAAGAGAGGGAAGGGAGTCCTAGCCAAAGCGTTTAATACTTTGCACCTGTTATCCACGTACGTGCCAACAGCTAAAGCCAGGGATCAGCTATGCCAGTGTAATTATCTGATGAAGTTAATTTAGTGGATTATAGAAAGTAACTTGAGAATTTTTAAAAGAAGCAAAAACATAATGATTCACACGTTTGGAAGACATGAGTTGTGTTAATAATCAGCGGCGGTGAAGTTCTAAATACAGTTTCAAAATACGCCGGCCAAGATTTTGAAAGCAGTTGTTTATTCACTTTCAAGACAGCATAAAAAAAACGAAACAAAAATATGATGTGTGCAAACAAAGTGGAATCAGTGTGCTATTAAAAATTCTGATGAGGAAACAATAACGTTTGAATACAGAACGTTGGCGAGCATTTGTAGCACTACTGAAATTCAATCATCAGGGGCACTATATAAATTTTTTTGCCATTTTTCACATTTCACTTTTTTTTTTCCACATTTTTCTCATCTCCATATGTCATCGCCTTGTTGGGAATGATTCAAAATATGGCATTACACTTATCCACCCTGCATTTGTTCAGTTACCTGTGTTTTCATGGTAAAGAAATAAAAAAAAACAAAACGTAAAAACTGAAATGCAATGACATGCATTCAAGCTCGCCTCTCCACAGATCTGACCTGCAACTGGGTAATTTGCAGCCCCAGTCCTTGGTTAAGTTTGAAAGATATTAAACAAAAACAATAGGCTTTGTGAACAGCAACACTAGCTAGCTCACTGTGTCTCAAAGCTAACAGTCACTTTTATGATTAATTATTTATTTTTTATTATTATTAGAAAATATAAAATAACCTATAATCTAAAAAAAAAAAATTGAATTAATTAAAATAAAGACCACCAATTATTTTTATATCCCAAATACTTAAGTTTGTGGTGGTGTTTTAATATTTATTATGCCTCAAAATTGGCATTAGCATTAGCATTGAGACATAAACATATCTCTTTCTAAACACACAACTGTCCTCTGGTGAAGTATTTGTTTTATTTGTGTGGTTTTTAACATGCTGTCAGTGACATTCACCCGCAGCTCCCTGCCCTCTGATCTTTAAATATTTATTCATTTTAGCATGACTCACCAAAAAACCCACAGAGATACAAATGGACAGGAAGTAGTGACGCTAACAGTGAGGTTGCCGGGTGCTCTTGTACTCATGCAGGGTGGGTGCCGACCAGCTGCAATTAGGTGAGCATAAATTTAGTGGGCAAAAATAAAGGTAGAAAAATAGATCACGGTGTTAGATTCGCATAGTGTCAGGTGTAACGTTCAGAGGCAAAGCAATAACGTTACCATGGAGATAAGCAGGTGGTGGACCATCTACCAAAAAGGCTACTTAGTGCACCTTTAAGTTTTTTCTAGGATCGCAGAACTCCAAACACCAAACGCTATTCATAGGTGTCAGACAAATGATTCCTTACAGATTTGAACTTTTCATCATTCAAAAGATAGTATAATGTTTTGAATTGTGGGAAATGAATTTGAACAGTTGCCATGCCAGTTGCCTTTTTTGTTTAAGCTTTTGGAGATAGTGGATATGTAGGATTCTAACTGCTTAATTAAAATAGGAAAAAACAAAGATGTACAAAAAAAATATACTTTTATGATTATAAAATTTGCCAAATATAATAATTAAATTTATTGCCATTTTTTAAAATTTATTTGAGTCCAAGTTCATATCACCAAAAATGATACGCTCAGACTTTAGTAAAAAGTTAGGGTCAATATGGTCCTTTATTTTAAGCAGTCTTTCCATAGTGAATTTCCAAAGAAGGGTTATTCTTTACAAAAAGTGCAATTTAGAGTAAATCGTTTTGATATATTTGAGCTTGAAAGCCATTAATAGGATGGGAAATTGAACAATTTGATGTGCCAGTAAATAGACAACAGTGGAGTAATGAGTTATGCATTCACCCTCAAACCAGAGCGTTGTCCGTCCTTACTCGTCCCCAAAACCATCATCTGTTTGAACCTTAACTGAGTCCATACTTTTGTCGCGTTTTGTGGCAAAACACAACCTAGCTTGCCTGCATAAACCTATTTGACATCAAGCAAGGTAGCGGCCACAGTCTCTGGCTTATTTTGACTACGTCGCTGTTTCAGGTCAAATGCTTTCCCTCCAGGGATCCAACGTGCATTATTCAAGATGGCCATTTTGTCAAAGCAGCTGGGAGTATATAAAACACCTTACATTTTTGCCACCAAGTTCCTCTTACCCCTTGGTGAGTTCTGTGCCTCTTTGTGAATCCGCATTAGCTGTGAAAATGACTTCAGCTCCAATGCATGAAAAGAGAACGTGGAGTGGTCTTTTTCAATTGTTCAGTATAAATGTGCTTTATTCTCAACAATTGTAGAAGGTTTCTCAATGCAGGCAACATGTTCGCCTCATGACTGCTCAAACCTCAAGTGTTTTTACTCATGCATATCAAAAGCAACAGGACTAGAGGCGAGGCTTTGCTTTAGAGTGTGGAATAATAAGAAGTCAGGCAAGATAATACTGTGAAAAGATGCATGGAGCTAGCTTGGATTTCGATTGGATAGTCTTTGGAATATAAGCACAATTTTGACCATACGAAATGTGTGTTTGTTTTTTTTAATCAAATATATAACTTGATGTATGTTTTTTTTTATTTATTTATTATTATTTTTAATGCATATTAGAATAATCTGGAATTACCTCAGTTATCTCAACAAAATTGGCACTCACACTGGCGATATTTGTCAGTACAGCATTGTCATTTTGGTGCAAGCAAAAAGTAAAGTGCCCAAAATAACCCCCCCCCCAAAAAAAACAAAACAAAACACACACACAGAGATGCAAATGGATGTACTTTGTAACGGAAATATGGACTTTTGTGTTTTTGACAAATGTGCAGAAGGAAGTGCTTTGTGCATTTATGTACAGGAAAGATGTCTGCACTTTTCTCTCACCTGGATGTAACAAAAGTTGGATTTCTTGCTTTGTTCTGCTGTTGCGACATTTCATTTGCACTACGGGGACATTATTCTTTAGGTTTTGTTTTTTTTGCTATATGATAAGATTCAAGCCGTAAAGGTTTGAATATGATGAATAACTTCAATGACTCATTACAGATGCAAACTAAGTACTGAAGTGTTTCATTGCAGCTCATGTCATTTTTTAACAATATTGCACATTTAAAATAGTTTTTGCGGTTTAAATCTGCTTTTGGGTAATTGCATCAGTGGCATAAATTAGTTTCAATATTCTTGTTAAATATAGAAACTCAGGAGCGTAGTCACACGGGAGGAGCTCGGAGTAGAACCGCTGCTCCTCCACGTCGAGAGGAGCCGGCTGAGTTGGCTCGGGCATCTGTTCCGGACGCCTCCTGGACGCCTCTATTGGGAGGTGTTCCGGGCATGTCCCACTTGGGAGGAGGCCGCAGGGCTGTTTTTTGGGTGGCCAAGGACACGACTATATTTTTTGGGTGGCCTAGGAACACCTTGGTGTCCCACTGGAGGAGCTGGAGGAAGTATTTGGGGTGAGGGAAGTCTGGGAGTCCCTGCTTAGACTGCTTCCCCGCGACTCGTCACCAGATAAGCGGAAGAAAATGGATGGATTATCGTTTATCGTCTATATTTTCTTCAGCAATATATCGCACTTCAAAATGTGTTATTGTGACAAGTCTAGTTCCACCACTTTATCTCAGTCCCTTGAGAGCAGCCGAGAACAGAGTCCAAACGGAGTCAGATCCCTGGGGGGCTCCACTGTGAGGCCGCTGCGTTTCTGCCTGTGTGAAGGACTCCTTTATCAGCGTGAGATATTGCTCTTAGAAAAAAAAAAAAACTGTAATAACTTTGCCAAGTCCCATTGCCACAGCAACGAGGTGCTTGGGCAGTGGAGCAAGCAACAGATGCTCCAGCCTTCTCCCAGTCTCTGCGCCAAATGGATCGGTACACGGAGATACTAGTGTGCGTGTTTAAAGGGTTGTGCCAGTGGGGGGTCACTGGAGAGTCAGCTGAAGCATATGGTGAAACAGGGAGGCCAGACACAGAAGTGCAGTCATTTATTGCAGACTGCGCACTCCCCTCCGCTGACCCGACTGAGTAATTTCAGACGGCTCTCTCTAGGAATTTTGCGTTAGCGCCGCGGCCTGCACGGGAGAATCTGCAAGGTTGCGTTTTGAGCTTGGTGTGTGTGCTGTCGACAGAACTTATCACAGGTAGACGACAAAGCTAGTGTTGTGTCTTTTGTAAAGGCAATTTTGGGTTGTTAGAATTGGGTTGTTGTGTATTCTCAAGAGGGAGGAAAAATTCTTGCTGAGGCTGGCTCGTCTCACAGCGAGAAAATTCAGTTTTGTTTTGTTTTTTGGTTTTTTTTGTTTTATTTAAGGCCAGGCAGACATACAAGATGAGCATTTTTAAACACAAGATTGCAGGCCCAAGACATATTAATAACTAAAAAAAATACTTATATCTTCTGTCTTGTGATTTGAATAACGAGACAAGACAAATAATTTATAATAAATAAAAATAAACTATGAGTGAGTGTTTATGTGTTAAAAGAATGTTGAAGTTGCAGGGAATAGAAAAAGAATAAGTGAGAGGGGTGAGCTCGTGGCCATAGACTTAATCTCAGGTTCCGGGTTTAACTGGGCCTTTCTCTGTGGAGTTTGCATGTTCTCCCTGAGCCTGGATGGGTTTCCTCTGGCCACTCCAGTTTCCCTCCATCGACCCATAGTAGTTTATCTTGTCTTCTGTTAATTTATTTTAACAGATTCTTTTTTCAGACCAAGGTTTAGTTTGTTTTCATACAGTATGGAAGCGTGCCCGCAGGACTATAAACCGGGACGAGGGGGTCATTTTTACTGTCACACACCTGGGATACTGTCCTGCAGAAGTCAGACAGGGGATGGCGCTGTCATTCAGCCTCTACAGGTAGGAAGACAGCGCCACAACCTGTTTAAATCAGCTGATCGGACACGTCACAGCAACATCACGTGATCATTCTGAGGAGGAGCGCTATAGTGAGCAGTCAGAACTGTCAGGAATTAAAGCAAACTAGAGCAAACAGTAGCTCAGTTAGAGTCAGGTAGGGCGTTTATCCATTGTTACGAAGTCTGGCGGTTCGAATCCCGCTCTTGGCATCAGCGTCATTGGTTGAGCGGTCAGGTTGGTGGTGTGATTCCAGCTCCCATAGATAAATGCTGTTGTTATGTTCTTGAGCAAGACACTTAACCCACCTCGTCCTCACTGTCTGTGTTGTTAGGGTTTGACTGAATCCTTGATGTAAAGTGACTTGTAGGTGAAAAAGCGCTATATAAAAATGTGACCATTTACCTTGGTCTGAAAGCAAAAAATAATAATTGAAATGAAATAAGGCATAGGCATAATACTCCAGCCACGGTAGTCCTGTGGTGCCGACTGCTCCTGACAGGTTGCCATATTAACATTGCAGGATGGGTCAAATGCAGGTCAAATCGCCAGCGCAAGTCGCCGCATGGCTTGCTCACTACTAGAATGTTGTTATTGGAAGTGAAGGGAGCCCCCTGCATTCGTAACACACTAGATAAGAACCATCTGAGCAAATGGGGGGAATGTATTTTTCTTGCCTCTCCCTTTCATTTTGTGCTTTGGGGGGAAAAAAAATCGCACCTGTCAAGGCGGCTGAAAAGATGCTGTCTCCAGGAAATGATGAATGACGCCTCAGATGTCCTCACTCCTCTGACAGATTTCAAACATATTTTCAAACTCGCTCTTTGAAGACGTACTTTACAATAATGTTGCCGTGAGTATTTCCTCTTGGAGATCAGACCACCGCTTTAGTTGCAGGATTTTCCTCGAGGTTTTTGGAGTTTTTCAGGCCATTCTGCAGTTCAGATTGAGTAGGGGAGGTGTTTTATTGGAACATAAAAGGAATACGGAGATAAATGTGAGGCGAAAGAGTGACCTTGGGAATTTTAAAACCCAAAATGAGGCAGTTCGGTTTGGGACGCTATTCTTGAGACCTTGGTGAGACAAGAGACAAGACAGCCCATAACGGTGGATAAATAAAAAGTACAAAAATAAAAATAAAATTGCAATGGGGATATAAAGAAGAGAAAATGAAGAGAATAGGAGAATCTCACAGTAATATAGAGTCATATCAGGATGTAGGGTGACAGTAGCTCAGTTGGTAGAGTGTTTGTCCACTGATCCACTGATTGGCGGTTCAAATCCCGCTCTCAATATAAACATCATTGGGTCCTTGGGCAAGACACTTAATCCATTTCACCTATAGTGTCTACATACACTGGTGTATGAATGCGTGTGTGAATTTCAACAGGCAATTACATAATAATTGCTCATGTTAATATCTGTTTTTCTATTTTATTACATGGTAGTAAGTAATTAAACCAAGACATTTGACCAAAATTTCCAGTTTGTATCTATTTTCTTGCAACTAAGTGACAAAAATAATCCATATTCTTTTTTTTTTTTTTTTTAATTGCAAAACACAAACAGATTTATTTATTTATGTATTTATTTATGTATTTATTTTGAGCACATGTATTGGGTACACTTAAAGCACATGAAGGTCGAAAAGGAGTTGGAAGAAGAAAACGTATTAAATCCCACCCCAAGTAAATATCAACAAATAGATAAACGATAATATTGAAACAAATTTATGCAACTGACATAATAACTCATGAGTAGATTTAAACCACAAAAACTATTCGAAATGTATAAAATAGTTAAACAGTCATAAGCTGCAATAAAGAAAGAGCAGAATGAAACACTTTAGTTCTTAGTTTGTATCTGTAATGAGTCATACAAGTTATTCATTCAAGCTTTTATGGCTTCAATCTTCTCATATAAGCAATAAAAAAACAAAAATTTCCCAGTAACACAAAGAAAATATACACACGATAAATACTGACCCCCAACAAATATTGTTTCAGCTTTCATATACTGAACAATATGTTGATATATTAATTATCATGACAGGTCTAGTTGCTGTGATGGCGAAACTCCACTTAGGTCTCTTAAGTTAGTTGTGACACATGTTTAAAAACTCATTGTGTAGAATGATTAAGATGTGAGGATGCATTAGGAAAGTGAGGAAAAAGTTTAAAATGGTGGTAAACATAATTCCAATCATTTAAAAAAGCTACTAAAGAACTCATTAAATATACTGTGCCCATTTTTCCTATCTCCTAGTGTGATTATGTTCCAACTTTTGGAGCTTTGTAAACAATGCTTTAAAAATAAAAGTATGCAAAACAGCTGAAAATAAATTATGAACTAAAATACTTGCATAGCTTGCATAATATGTACTTTTTAATAATCTGCACACCTGTCCAAATCCAGGCTCAAAATGGTTCTGTATAGCTCTGTAAATTACTGAAAGATTTACTGTATATCTACAACCTTCTCTGTTAAAGTACATTTTATAATAATTATATTTTAATTTGTTTGTATTGTGATTTTAATATGTCTTTTTGTTTTGTTGGGAAGTAACTAATACATGCACCAAAAATTGAGTAACTGTACAATTACTCTTTCATTTGGCTGACTTCAGAATACAGTTACTTTCCTGAAAATGTGTTAGAAAATACATTTTAATCCAGGTATTCAGTATTTAGTATTTTGTTGCATTTTTATATAGCGCTTTTCCACGTTCAAGTAACTCAAAGCACTTTACATTAAGGAACTACTCACCCATTCACACACAGTCATGCATCACTGTACACAGACTCTTGGGGGGGCAAGGTGGGTTAAGTGTCTTGCCCAAGGACACAACAACAATATTTATCTATAGGAGCTGGAATCAGTGGACCTTACTGCTCTATTGGTGATGTTTATGTCG
The DNA here is from genome assembly GCF_009829125.3 of Periophthalmus magnuspinnatus. Classification (NCBI taxonomy): domain Eukaryota; kingdom Metazoa; phylum Chordata; class Actinopteri; order Gobiiformes; family Gobiidae; genus Periophthalmus; species Periophthalmus magnuspinnatus. Next base: position 25,227,644 of record NC_047135.1, on the reverse strand, counting down.
ATAGCGAGATTCAAACCATCACAGTCGCCCCAATGAGCTCCTCTGGCCCTACATATTCTTTCCAACGCTGCGCTTTGAATTGCGCTCTACAAATACACTCACCTTGCTTATATTACCACTAAAGGGCTACAGTTCCGTTCACAATAGAAAGTTACAACCATGCATAAAACATACAACTGCTCCCTATAAAACGTAATGATGTTTAGCACTCGCCTTGAATTTGCACTACACACTACCGTACTTCCGCTGTTGCAATATAGCCTTGTGTTGAAATATCATATCCAATGTAATGCTAGCATAATGTAGTCCATGTTTAAATTATGTCTTCCCATTATCCAGACTCACGACCTGCCAAGTGCGATACTAAATTACAATATAGTAGTAACCAGCGGTGGAAGAAGTACTCGATGTTGTTACTTAATTAAAAGTACAGATACCAGAATGCAGAGACACTCAAGTAAAAGTATCATGTGAAACAGTCTGCTTAAAAATGTACTTAAAGAGTAAAAAGTAAAAGCATTTTGTGCAGATTTTGAGATCTAATGAACCTTCAAATGTAGTGATTTCGATGAAGATTAGTGCTGCATTTGTTCATCAGAAACAATTGACTTGATAGTTGCTTTTTTTCCCTAGCTGTTTTTATCTGTATAATTTTATTTGCTCAAACTACGAATGTGCTAAAAATAAACCCCTCAGCATTTTCAGCAGGTCTAAAACGATCATAAAAAATACATTGACTTTTCAGTCCAGTTCAAAAATATAGTGGCATAGAAAGTACAGATACCTGCTCTCAAATTTTAATGAAGTAAAAGTAATAAGTATACATTTTAAAAGCTTTTTTAAATGAAGTACTTTTACTATGTTATGTTCCAGCACGGGTAGTAACAATAGTAACATCATTTCATATCAGCTGTAAACCTGTTCAAATCCCAGCTCATAATAGTTCTGTTTATCTGTGTAAATTACCAAAAGAATTTTATCTGCGCTCTTCTGTTTGTCAGTTTTATATTAATTATTCATGTTTAGGGCTGCAAGATTAATCGCAATCAAATCAAAATTGCAATTTGAATGGACGCAATTAGCAAATCACAAAGACTGCAGTTTTTGAAGCACCGTAATTTCCTCCAGAAACAACTAAATATTTGTTTTACTCTGCATAAAAAAATGCTAACTGCTAATCCTGCAGTTCAGATCTGCAAACATGATCTGAAATGATGAAATTATTCTTGTATTACTTTGTTAGTTCATATTTCAGATTCTTCAGTTCTTCTGGAAGTGTTTCAAATGTGAACTTTGAACAGAATACTTTCATTATAGCATAAATCGCGAATCTAATCACAGTCGCAGTGCTTGTCAGAAAAATCCCAATTCGATATTTTTTCCAAATCATATAGTCCTAGTTTAATGCGTCTTTTTTGTGCTGTTAGGAAGTAACTAAATACATGTATCAAAAATGTATTCAGCACTTACCAGACTGTTTATATAAAAGGACAAACCCACAAGCCACCACGTTTCAAATACTAAGTGAGCCTGAGTGCGCTTCCAACTCCATTGACTCCAATTCACTTTCTATTGAAAACCCGTCACCCCTCTCTGTGTAACCGCTGTTTTTATTTTGCTATTTTGTCTGTAAACCAAGATATAAATATTAATAACAGACAAATCAGGCACCTTCTTTCCCTGAGGTCGTTCCCGCTAGCTTTAGCAACACGTTTGATTGGCAGAGTTGCTAAGCGCCTGCCTCCTACCAAACCAGCAGTGCGGGCGGATAGGGGTGTTAGCTTCAACAGCCTTGCTCCAAATTCTCCCTCTGGTTGGTGCGATATTCCTGCTCGCATTTCCAAATATGCAACTCGGCTCCAAATTCGTCCCTATAACCGTTAGCCTCGATGAGATTCATTTGGCTGAAGTCTATGGTACTTACCTTGAATTGCACTAGACGCTACTGTACATTCACTGTTGCACTATAGCCTTGTTTTGAAATATCATATCCAATGTAATGCTAACATAATGTAGTCCATGTTTAAATTATGCCTTCCCATTATCCAGACTCACGACCTGCCAAGTGCGATAGTAAATTAAAATGTATGTAATGTATTCACTATGAAAACGCGTTGCACTGTGTTGAACGGACATTTTAGTTATGTTCTCCCCGTACCACGAGTGTCTGAAATATGCTGAACACTGAAGAGGTGTCAAGACATGATGCATTGTGTACATAGTGGGAAATACGCCGTCTTCATTTGAAAGTCAATTCCACAGAGTCAGGACCCACTCGGTGGGATTCAGAATCACAAGTCAAAGTTATGATAACGTCCCCGGGGTTGTCCAGGCAAAACTTAGCCACTGTCTGCTCTGCTTCCCGGGCTCATAAATAAAGCTATGGGATTTTTGTACTGCGGGCGGGCTCAAGTGTGTGGGGAAGAGTGTGAAGATGTGGTATTGGGGGATTGATGAGAGAGTGTATGAGAAAATGTTAGCATCGATTTGGTATAACAATGGCCATTTCAGTCGAGTCGCCATGGAAAATAAATAGGACTAAATGTGTTTATTTTATTAGTTTTGCCTTTTTGAAAGTTGAGTTCTTTTCACATCGAACTATATTCTCATTGCCAAACTTAAAACTGTGCAATGTAACTTCTCTGGGGGATGGTCCATCACCTGCATGTCTCCGTGGAGATGCTATGTGTAGAATTTTCCACAGTATAGCATTAAACTTACAAGTTTACAGGTTTAAAGAATATCTACTGTGAGCAGGCTTGCCTCTCCACAGATCTGACCTGCAATTTGGCTTGGTTATCCTGAACTCCAAAACGAGGTACGCTCGTTTGGGACACTATTCTCGAAACCTTGGTGAAGCAAGAGACAGGACAGCTCGTAACAGTGGCTAAATAAAAAAAACAAAAAACAAACTTGCTGGTACGCTATTAGCATGCTAGTTGCCACGATGACGAAACTCCGCTCTGGCCTATTAAAGTTGTGAAACATGGTTATCTACTCAAACCTGTAACTTGGCTGGGTTATCCTGAACTCCAAAATGAGGCAGTCCAGTTTGGGACACTATTCTCGAAATCATGGTGAGACAAGAGACAAGACAGCTCATAACAGTGGCTAAATAAAAAAAAAAAGAAATACTGGTACGCTATTAGCATACTAGTTGCCACGATGGCGAAACTCCGCTCTGGCCTATTAAAGTTGTGAAACATGGTTATCTACTCAAACCTGTAACTTGGCTGGGTTATCCTGAGCTCTAATTGCTTTAAGTCTAAAATCGCTTTAAAAAGGACCTAATAACAAGTTCATTACGTTTAGCATTGCTAAGCAGATAGCTCCCGGACTGTGGTAAAACTGCGCATATGTGTCTCTGTCTCATACCAGCTCCCTGCACAAGTGAGTCCATTAATAAGGCGTTTAACAGTGGGAGGTGGAGCAGGCCTGATTGATGGTGCAGAGTGTATGCTAATCCAGCCAGCAGAGCATTCATCCAGGAGAGGACACATCTGCACATACCCGCTATACCAGCCTCTGCACTTGTGTAAAAGAGGCCATGTTATGTAAAATCAACTTTTATGAGCTTTTAAACATGTTATAACGGTGTTCCTTCATTATTAGTTTACTCAGAGTTTTGTTTCGATTGATTCATGCATGTTTGAATAATCCTGTATCGTCTTCCTGCATTTGAGGTCTGAGTGATTCGAAAATGTGAGTTTTCACATACCCCCTATCTCCATCCAGTTCAGTGTGCTTATTTACTTAGAGTCATACATGTGCATTTCAAAAACATGGTTATTTTTCAACCATAAAAAAAGTTCTTAACAGTGAGCCAGTAGACATTACTTTTTAGTTTGTATTGCTGTTATAGCTTGGTCACATTTTGGACACATTTTTAGCGGGATTCGAACCACCAACTTTCAGATCAGTGAACAAACTCTCTACCAACTAAGCTACGGTCACTTACAGTCAATACTAAACACCTGAATAAAGCATAATACGTGTTCTTTAAGCTATACAAAGTAGAAAAAACACATGCGATGACTAGAGAACTGTATCTGGGTCAAGTGTCTTGACCAAGGACATAGCAACCATTTAAGGCAGATCAAAATAGTGCATTGATGAGAAGTAGAATAGCTGCTGACGTTGAACTTTTCAGAAGACAGAACAAATTTGCAGAGAAAGCTATTAAATTGTAATAGGGAGTATTCAATAGCAGTTCTAAACCGTAGATAACTTTAAATGGGAAGGATTCTCTAAATAGCTGCAACTGGAAGATATTTTTTTCAGTCCATCACAATAATGGCAAAACATTTCTGAGCTTTTGTATTTTGAGTTTTCTATTATAGACAGTACAATCAACATCCTAATTTTGCATTGCTAAAAATACATCAATTTCATTATTATCCCTACAGAATATTGCCCACCCTTACTCAAGACGACCTAATCATACACTACAGGAACCCGGGGCCTTCTTGCTCGGATATTAACACCTAAACCGCATACAGATCTCAAAATTACCATTGTTTCAAGTTTGATGATTTCTAATACACTTTTAGATCTAAACTTTCTGACCTATAGCTAATTTTCCCCCAGATGACTCTATAACTTTGCCTGAGATCCGGACTACGAGGCCTGTGTCCCGCTGTGAGGTTAATTCATCATGAGGCTGGCAGGACATGCTGACTTTTACATAAGCTATTTGTCACTGTACATAGTCAAGGTTGGTGACTCTAGGCTAAGTTCTTATCAAGGTGGAAGCTAAACTTGTACAATAAGATACGCTGGCCTCATACTATTTGTTATGGTGTTTTTCTCGGACCTATAGTGAGTAAAACGTTAAATATTCTTCTAAACTGGTAACCCAGATTAAAGGGTTTTGACTACCTCCAATTAAAGGACTTTGACTCACTCCAATTAATGGCTGCTGACGCTCTCCAATTAAAAGGTTTTGACTCACTCCAATTAAAGGATTTTGACTCACTCCAATTAAAGAGGTTTGACTCACTGCAATTAAAGGCTTTTGACTCACTCCAACTGATTGACTTTGACTCACTCCAATTAAAGGATTTTGACTCACTCCAAATAAAGGTTTTTAACACTCTCCAGTTGAAGGATTTTGACTCACTCCATTGAAAGGGTTTGACTCACTCCAATTAAAGGGTTTGTTTCACTCCCATTAAAGGGTTTTGACTAACTCCAATAAAACAGTTTTGATTCGCTCCAATTGAAGGGTTAGGCTGACTCCAATGAAAGGGTTTGACTCATTCCAATTTTAGGGTTTTACTACCTCCAATCAAAGGATTTGACTAACTTCACTATAAGTTTTTTGACTAACACCAATAAAAGCGTTTTGACTTGATATAATAAAAGGGTCTGACGTGGATACATATTTCAAAACTGTTTGATTATATCTGACAGTGTCTTAAAGTTTTAGCCCAGTATTTCTCACTCTCTATTTCTCATTTGATTTATATCTTAAAGTCTGATAAAGTTGGCCCGCTGGATTATTTTACCTTTAAGTCTTATATTAAGCATCATTCAGGCTTTTTAAACTACTTAAGGAAACTGTAACTGTGGTATTATGCAATGACTTAAAGGCACTTGCTTGTCTCCAAGGAGATGCTCTACAATATGAATTTAAATGAACCTATATTCATATTTTTAACAGTAAAATGCCTGTAACTGAATAAATGCAAGGCAAATATAATACCATACTGTGGAATTTTTAAGGCAAACATAGCGGACCCTCAACCAGAATAGTATAATAGTAGAGGCCTATATTTTTGAAAAGCATGTAAAAGCAAGGAAAACAATATCTGGTACTATTAAAACTGAACAGTTGATAAAATTGAATGTTGTAATGGTCAGAATGAGCCAGAACATACATGAGCTTGAACATAAATAAAATGGGTAGAAAAAATGAAAAGGATTATTTGTGCTATGTCTGTTTGGAGGCTAGAGTCAGACTATTTGAAGCATGAATCGTTCGTAGTCTGTCTAGACATTTTATTATTGGTTATGGCTCTCATTATGTTCATCCCCTTGAGACCACTGACTTGGCTAAATACATTTTTGTGTTAGTTCCACCATTTAAATAGATTTAATTTGGACGAGACCTTTCTTTCAGTCAAATACAGCACATTGCAAATGAATAAGGACAGAAAGGAATTAATAGTATTGTAATAGTTTCTTTATTATGCCTTTCTAAACACTTCACAAAGTCACTTCACAATCCTTGGGTGGATTCTATAGCCACAGTCTATCACAAAAGAATACATTTACAGTAAAGCAAACTGCACCGTCTTGCTCAAGGGCACAACAACACTATGGAATGTGGGAAACACGTCAAAACCACAAAAGTTAGTACTGAACAAAACAACAAAAATCAGATTTGAAACTGAATTAAAAGAAGCTACTTTGGTTCAATCTTGACCATAACTTTAACCACTCTCATTAGACCCATCACACTGACATAGCGCCTCGCCGGAGTTTAGCCATGACCTCCGGCGCGCCCTCATGAGCCCGCAGAGGTGCCAGTTTAGTGTCACTTTTCCTCCAGTCAGTGTCAGGGTGAAGAACAGGGGACAGATGGGCCTCGGCGCTGTCACTCATGCGTCCCCAACCGAGACACCAGCAGTCAGCAGTGGATTCTGACGGCTAAAACTTAGCATCCACGTTTGCCCCACGAAATTCACAAGTCAAGAACAGGCCAATGTGGAGGAGAAGTGTAGCAAAAGGTGAATATGGGAAGATAGTTGATGGATGTTAAGGTTAAAGTACACAGGGTAGATCACAAATTTTACAAAACATAGTTGACTTAATACTCAAGATGTGACAAAAAGTAGTGAAGTTCATAATTTTACTTCCTGGTGGGACACAGACAACAGATATGATATAAGTAGCGGTAATGTCTTGTTGCCTAGCTACCACCCTATTAACAAAGGCCAGAACTGCACAAAATGTATTATTTGACTAAGACAGGATAATGTTCATTTTTGTTTAAACTGCCAGAGCTTGAACATAAATTGTCCCCTTTTTTGGATGGATTTTTCAGTGTTGTTGATCTAGGTATTCCGCTGCTGCTTCCTGTATTTTTGTATTTTTGTACTTTTCAACTTTTTTTCCACAAACAGCCACTTCACTGGTGTAAAACGATGATAACCACAGGTACCATCGCACCAAATCGAGAAATAACTGGAAAAACATGAAAACCTGCCACATGCACTTTGAGGTTAAGGTACACTTAATTGTACCCTATTGGCAAATTTGTCTTGTGCATTTAACCCATCCTTCAATGCTGTTGGGGCATCCTGTTTGTAGTGGGCAACATCAGTGCGGTAGCTAGGGACCCATCTCGAGATTGTGAGCAAGTTTAGAGTACATAGTTGGAGAATTTGGCCTGTTGTGCATGTTTTAGTTGTGTTAGAATCAAGTTAATAAAGAGATAATGATGAGATAGGATGGATAAGGTCCTACGAAGTGAACTGTAAACAATATGTGCTATTTTCAGAAATGATTAAAGCGTCATTGTAGCATATTATGATTTAAATCAGTCTTCTATGCAAGTGCTACGAGCTTTAATGATGGTGGTTAGCATTGTGGGTGGGTTCAATAGGTACTACAAATAATGCACTTTTGAGACTGAATTGGTTGTATTTCTTTGCTTAAAAGATCTTTCACATTTTTTTTTCTCGGTTGGGACCCGTGGAGATGCTCAAAGTCACTTTACAGTCTAGTGCAATACTCATTCACTCCACACTTGGTGGTGGTAAGATAAGATACTATTGTAGCCACAGCTGCCCTGGGGTGGACTGACGGAAACAAGGCTGACCCCTCCAACCATCACCAACATTCATGCACACACCACTTGGCAATGTGGGTGAAGTGTCTTGTCTAAGGACACAACAACATTTTTTGCCACTGGTGCCCCACTGTTTTCACCTGGAATTTCCTGCGGTCTCCCATCGAAGAACTAACCAAGCCCGACGTTGCCATTAGGCTTTGCCAGAGAGCTTTGGCCACAACCAAATTAGCTCAAATAATATCATAAACCCCTCAATTTACAATTACGCCTGATTTTTACTGTTTTGCAAGGTGAAATCATTGCAGTTGTCAATGATATTGCACTAGGATTGTGCGTTAGCTGCATGGTTATTCTAGGTCAGTCAAGATATCGCAATCAATAATTCAAAAACCATACAACGTTACTATTTGAATAAACACATTTACCTCCCAACTTTTCCTCGAGTCTACCTTGGCTGCAATCTCTTTGCGACATCACACTCGCTCGACTAAGACACTCATTCTAATTAATCCGAAGCCCCAACTTTAATTGCCTTAATATATTGGCTCTTTGTTTCCCTTATCTGGATTTTCGTCATGACGTCTATTTCCTCTTAATTGATTCCAAAGAAGATCTAATCGGGCGTTTGCGTTCGTGTTCGGTATTGATAGCGTGGGTTTAGACCGTTGACAGTTTCGCTGCACTCATTGTCTTTGCTAATTACAGCCGGGTTGATCTATTGTCTGGGCCAAACGCATTGAACTCGCAGTGCTGCGGAGAGGAGGGTTCACTATTCTTGTCTTGTTGGTGTTTTTGACAGGCAAACCTGATATCGCCCGCCAATTTCTATTGGCATCAGTTTGGCTGTTGGCGCGGCAGGGATTGCGTGACTTCAATGGGAAAATGAGGACAATAATGGAGATTAGATCGGCCTGGTTTATTTTTGTTTGTGAGTATGGAGTTAAGTACGAGGCCTGTGAAAAGAATAAAACAGAGTAAACATTTGTATGGGATAGCTCGGTTGAGGAATGTTACGAAGTTTTATAGGCTTATTTTTGCATAGCTATCAAATGTCAAGAACTCTTAGTTATTAGCAACTTGCAAGCCAAGCCACCTCATTTAGCAGTATTTGTTCATGCCCAGTGAACAGTGAAGTGTTAGCAATATAAAGCAAGCAGATTTATGTAGTAGTGGGTAAAATACATTAAAGGAGGCATATTGTGCCAAATGGACTTTTATGAGTTTTTAACCGTATTTTTTTTCTTGATTTGTTTACTCAAAATTCTGAGGATTATAAGATTGAAGTGCTTCTGTTTTCAACTACCCCCTATTCCTACCCACATCACTGTACTAATCAATTCTTTGGGGAAAAAAAGAGTTCAGAGTGAAAATCTGGTCCTTGCGGTGTAATGCCACTATAAAGAGGCGGGACTGTCACTTCTGATGTTTAGACGGACCTGTTTCTGTTATTAACCTGTCCAGATCATTTCATGGTGTTTACAATGAACATCATGTAAATTAAGGGTCTACATTTGTATTACTTTATTATTTACATGTAGAATTATTCAGGGGTATCAGGGGTGTCCAAACTTTTCTCATTAAGGGCCATATATAGAAACACAGACAAAGCTGAGGGCCGATTGAGGGCCATAGACTGGTCGCCAATACAATGAATACTTCAAATCTGTGTTATTGTTACAAGTTACACTGAACCACTAGATGTTTATTCATGCTTACACCCTCAACACATTAAATATTTGAGATGGGCAGGAAATGTACAGTAAAAAGTACTGTTTAAGGTAATATGGACCAATTCACCTGGAAGCTTGAAGGCCAAGAAAATTGGTCTGAGAGCCGTATTTGGCCCCCAGGCCACAGTTTGGGCATGCCTGATTTACATGTACAATTAATATTTACAAGAAATGTTCCATAGTATGACATTAAAGCACACCTATTTTGCAAAATCGCCTTTTCAGAACTATTAGCCATGTTATAGTTGTTTCCACCTTCTCATTTAACCTCTCAAAGTTGTTTTTGGAGTGATTCGTGCATGTTCGAGCAATCTTTTTTGTGCCATTGTGCCGATCAACCTCTGTTTTCATCACCACCGGCATACGCCCACTGCTCTTTACTTACTTTGTTCTCCAATTTTATGTTATTACTTGATGATATTCATAGCCATGTTGGTATAAATGAAAAAAAAAAAATCTGCTACTTGCTAGTGTCGTCTTCAGCTATCTATAGGAGGGACGGACAGCTCAACAACTGTATGTTCTGATGATGTTTACGGTGACGTCAGCTCTCATTGGGCACTGCAGTTTTCTAACATGGAAATCAGTGGGCTTGTTCCTTTTATTAAGATATTTTAGATGAATATTGCGATTTTAAACGTGCAAATTATAACATAATGATCCAGGGGTGTCATAGATTATAACCAGATAGCAGACACAAGCACAATAGCTCTTCTTTAAACCTCATGAGTAGAGCTACAAAGTTCGGAAAGCCAATGCGAAAATTCTACAGTTCTTACAGTTCTCTTCTTGTTTGTTCTCTTCCAGAAAAAGTCCAATGGCGGTGGTCAGATGGTGGTCAGCGTGCTTGTCTTTACTGGCTCTAACCGCGGTGGACTGCAGCGGCGCACCCAGCAAGGAGATCTACGGGTCACCAAGCTATCGACCGCTCGTCCGCTTCAGACATAAGGTACTCCCTCCCTCATCTCTCTCTCCCGTGTTCCTAACTACGACCGCGAGATTCTTGGCCCAAGTACGTACCTCATTACAACGGAGCTTTCTTCCCGCTTCAAATGGCTCTCCCGTGGCTGTTGTTTTTCTGCCCGTTGCAAAAGACTTGATGATTCATTAGCCCTCCCTCTGAGCCAGGGGACGTTTCAAAGACTATGGCGAAGTAATGCCGCGGAGTTGAGACGAAGACGTTCACATGGCAATTTAAAAGGGAAAAGACGCAAGTGAGAGAGTTGAAGCGGCAGAGAAAGAGCGAGCCTTGAGAGTGAATTCTGAAACGGCTTTATTAATCGCAGCGGCATCGAGGAGGAAGTTAGTTTGGCCGTACTTCCAAACAAGGACGTGCTTTCTACATAGTAAAAGTACACTAAAATCTGAAAAAGGCTTATTTTACCTATCTATCACAGATTTCGAGCCGATAGTAGCTCAGTTGGTGGCGTTTGTCCACTGATCCGAAGGTTGCCAGTTCATCATTGATTGGGCAGTCAGATCCAATGACCCACAGGTTGGCGGTGCGATTCCAGCTCCCACAGATGAAGCCTATCGTTGTGACCTTGGGCAAGATGCTTAACCCATTGTTACCTCCAATCTCTTTGTGTGTCTTGAAGGTGGCAAAGTGAAATATAAAAATGTGACCTCTGCCCATTTATTTTCTGTCGATTAGCAATGTACCAGCTACTACAGTTAGCTCACTTAGTTTTCAGTTAGTTTTTCTTTACTCTTTACTCATTTTGTTGGTCTTTATTTAATTTATTTATCTTTATTTATACAGGGAGCGCCCAATGAGATCACTCCTTTTCATGGATGCCCTGTTCAAATACAGAAAAATACAACCATAAGTCCATTTAAAACATTAAACGCAGGTGCAGGTGTGATTACAAATGTTTATCACTAGATTATTCAAGTGCATTTGTGGCACCAGTGTATCCAGTTTTGCATGTCCTTGAAATATATTCTATTTTTGGGAAGCAACCAAAGGCATTTTTTAGACTAGACAATCATGTGATTTTGTATTAAAAGTTCCCAGCAGTCTATGAAGTAGTCCCTCATAAATACAGTGTTGTTCTCTTCTGACAGAGAGCGATGGCCAACCTACTTTTTCATAGAGTTGTACAGTGATAATGGGCTTTGAATTCATCACTTGTTATGAAACGAAGGGCTAAGTGAAAGAGTGAATCTGAAGGTTTCAAAGTAGAGGCTGCACTTTGGCTGTATATTATATCTTTAATCTATATCTTTAATGGAAAGAAAGATTTAGACTTTTTTTTTTCTCTAATTCAATGGGATGCAATATGTGTTTCTGTATTAAAATGGTCTTTTTGATACACTAAAATATTGTGACTTTAGAAAAATTTTACTTTTGGAAAGCATGGGTGAATGGCGCAAATGTTGTTTTCTATATAAAATGACAATGTAAAATAGATTTTTTTTAACATATATAAATACATGGAAATTCAAATATTTCCATTTTGATAGAATTATTAAGAAGTACTGTGACTGAGTGTGTTTTATATGGAAAGAGGAATCTGGTTTTAGCTCTTCATAGGCCACGATAACAGATTTTGAAGAATGATATCTTTCTACAGAGATACACTGCGATAAACGATAATATTGAAACTACTTTATTCCCTGACACAATAACAGTAAAGCAAGATAATCCCAGTAAACAATTTTAAATAGACAATATCATTAAAAGGCCTGAGCTGCAACGCATACAATACATACATAGCCGAATGGACCAATAATTAGCCACAGATATCACTTATTTAACCTTTTACAGCTCAAATGTTATTCTGTTACAACAAAAAATACTCAAAATCCATCTATTTTCTTTCGCTTGTCCAGAGCCGGGTTGTGGGGGTAGCAGTCTCAGCAGGGACTCCCATATTTCCCTCACGCCAGACACTTCCTCCAGCTTCTCTCTAATTTCAGATTGTATCTTTATGGGGCGATTGTACGTTGTATGCAATTTGAATGGTCATAATTAGCAAACAATTAGCAGCAATTATTAAAGCAACATCATTTCTCCTGCAAAAAAAAATACCTCTCTTATTCTGTGTAAAAGTGGCTAACCTTGTAGATAAAACGTCTACAAACATGTTCTGAAATGCATGGGATTGTTGGGTTAGTTTAAAGTTCAGATTTCTGTCAGCATAAATCGTAACTTGTTATAGCAATGCTTGTCAAAAAAATTACAATTGCATTTTTTTTTTTTTTTCCAATATCATGCAGCCGTAATTTAAGTGGGTCATGGTCTACCTTTTTGTCTATAAAGAAAGGGATGAAATGCCAGGGGCACAATTTATTGAGCAAGAACTGAGCAAGTAAAATAACGTTTTTAATGGTTTCAGACACATAATTCTCAAGGTCCTCATTTGGTTGCAGGTGTTAGTAATGAGAACATAACAATTCCTGTGTTGTACTGCAGCCAAAATACGAAATATTTTTATTGTCATTATTTGGAATGTGAATTTGAAAATTGGTTTTGTAAAATCTGAAGCAGTTTTGCATTGTCAGTAGCTCAGTTGGTAAAGTGTTTGTCCACTGTTCTGAAGGTTGGCGGTTTGAATCCCACTCTTGACATGAAAAAACATGTTGTGTCCTTAGGCAAGGCACTTCACCCACTTCGTGTTTGAGTACACTGGTGCGTGAATGGGTGAGTGGTTCCTTGATCTAAAGTGCTTTGAGTTCCTTGAAGGTGGAAAAGTGCTATATAAAAATGTAACTGTTTACCGTGTACTTTTTGTTTGTAATAAAGATCGTGCCGGGAGGTGGTTGCAATTATGAAATTACCTCATAAACTTGAATAATTTGACATACCTCATATGCAAGATTGATGCTGTGGTAAACTTTGAGAAGGTTGCTACGCTTTGTAATCCCGACAATGCAAACTACTGAATGACTTTTGAAAGCCACGTTCCATATAGTACTGGAGTGTATTTGGTCACCCTGGAGTTTGCATTAGAACAAAGGGAAAAGTGAGGCTGGCCACGACACAGAGCACAGAGGACAGAGGAGAGAGGGAGGGAGGATGAGGGAGAGAGGGAGGGAGCAGATGGCCTGGACGTCAGTGTGGATTGAGGAACTACAGTCTCGCAAAGCCGCTCCACTGCCCCGGCGCTCACTCCTATGACCTTTCAGAATACTTTAGACAGCAGCAATGCATTCTCAACCTCTCTCTATTCCTCTCTCTCGTGCGTTCTCTCTACTCCCCCTCACACCCTTTTTGACCCCACTCTTTCTGCTATATCTGTCCACTCGCTTTCTCTCCTTTTCTTTCCTGTTCCCTCTGCTCATCCTATTCTCATTCTCACTGTCGCTTCCCCTCTTTTTCTTTGTCATTCTGACTTCCTTTCTCTCTTGTTATCCTCTCATCCTCGCCTCATTTTCTCTTTCCTCTCTTTCTTTGCCACTCTTTTTTCTTTCACTCTCTCTTGCTTCGCTCTTGCCTTTCTTTCTCTCTTTCATTGTCTCTTTCCCTCTCATTCCCTATATATTTCCATTTTCCTCTATGTCCCTCTCTAGCCCTCTCTTTTTCCTTCTCGTTTTGTCACTCATTCTCTCTATCTCCCACATTCCTCTTCCCTCTCTCGCTTTCTGCCCCTCCCTCTTTCAATCTCTCTCAGACTCTCCTCTTTCTTTTTCTCATTTATTCTCTCATTCTCTCCGTCCCCACAACCCTCCCCTCTCTTTCTCTTCCTCCCTCTCTGTCTCCCTTTAATCCTCCCTCATTCTTTCTCATTTTTGCTCTCATTCTCTCTATCCCCCACACCCCTCTTCCCTCTCTCTTTCTCTCTCTCCCCTCTGTCTCTCTCTAACCTTCTCTTCCATTGTAATGTTCTCTCTCATTCTCTCTTTTCCCTCAGAACTACCCCTTTGCACCCTCTCTCTCTAACCCTCTCTTTATTTATATTTTTTCTCCCATTCACTCTATCCACCAAACCTCTCCTTCTTCCTCCCTCTCTCTCTCTCTCTCTCTTTCTTTCTTTTACCCTCTTTTGCTTCTCACTCTGTCTTGTCTTTCTCTCTTTCTCTTTCATTGTCTCTCTTTCCCTATATATTTCTATTTCCCTCTGTGTCTCTCTCTCTAACCCTTTCTCTTTCCCTCTTGTTCTCTCTCATTCTCTGAATCCTCCACACCCCTCCCATTTCCCCCCTCTCTTTCTCTCTCTCTGTCCTGTCTCAGTCTCTCTCTAAACTCCTCTCCTTCTTTCTCATTTTCTCTCTCATTCCCTCTATCCTCACACCCCTCCCTTCTTTCCTTTCTGTCCCTCTGTCTCCCTACAACCTTCTCTTTCTTTGTCATTTTGTCCTCTGTTATTTTATCCCCCAAACCTCTCCCTCTTTAACCCTCTTTATAATTTTCTCTCGATCCCCACACTCCTTCCCTCTTTCGCTCTCTAACCCTTTCTTTACCTTTTTCTCCCTCATCCTCTCTATCCCTTCAAACCTCTCCCTTTCTCCTCTTTCTATCTTATTTTCTCTCTCATTCTCCATTTCTCTCTCTCTTCCTATCTCATTTTCTCTGTCATTCTATCCCCACACCTTCCCTTCCCTCTCTTGTCTCTCTCTAACCCTCTGTCTTTCTTTTGTTTTTTTCTTTCTTTCCCCCACACCCCCTTTCTCTGTCTCTCTCTAACCCTCTCTCTCATTTCATTCTCTCTATCCCCCACACCTCTCCCGCTTCCCTCTACCTTGGTTCTCTCTAACCCTCTCTTTCTATCTCATTTTTTCTCTCATTCTCTCTTTCTCTTACTTTATCTCTTCCTCCTTCTCTCTGTCTCTCTCATTTTCTCTCTCATCCCCCCCTCTCTCTTCCTCTTTCTCTCTTTCTGTCTCATTTTTTCTCATTCTCTCTTCCTCTCTCTTCCTCCTTCTCTTTCTCTCTCATCATGTCCCTCATCCCCCCTTTCTCTCTCTCTTCCTCCTTTTCTTTCTATCTCATTTTCTCTCTCATCCTCCCTTTTCTCTCTCTCACTTCCTCCTCCTCTCTTTCTATCTCATTGTCTCTCTCATCCTCCCTGTCTTTCTTCCTCCTTCTCTTTCTATCGCATATCTCTCTCATCCTCCCTTTCTCTCTCTTTTCCTCATTCTCTCTGTCTATCTCATTATCTCTCTCATCCTCCCTGTCTCTTTCTCTCTCTTCCTATGTCTCTCTGTCTATCTCATTACCTCTCTCATCCTTCCTGTCTCTCTCTCTCTTCGTCCTTCTCTTTCTCTCTATTTTTCTCCCCCATCCTCCCTGTCTCTCTCTCTTCCTCTTTCTCTCTGTCTATCTCATTTTCTCTCTCATTCTCCTTTTCTCTCTTCCTCCTTCTCTTTCTACCTCATTTTCTCTCTCATCCTCCCTGTCTCTCTCTCTCTTCCTCCTTCCCTCTCTGTCTCTCTCTCTCTGTCTTCCTCCTTCTCTCTCTGTCTCTCTCTCTCTCTTCCTCCTTCTCTCTGTCTATCTCATTTTCTCTCTCATCCTCCCTATCTCTCTCTCTCTCTCTCTTCCTCCTTCTCTCTTTGTCTCTGTCTCTCTCTCTCCCTCCCTCTCTCTATCTCATCCCCTCTCTCATCCTCCCCGTGTCTCTCTTCCTCCCTCTCTCCACCTCTCTGTGACCTCTGTGTCTTTGTGTGCTAAGTCAGTGGAGGGATCTGAACGTGCGTACCCACAGATGGCGTAATGTGATCTGGGTAAAGTGCAGATAGAGCACTTCTGGTTGGCACCGGAGCTGAGCGAGGAGGAGACGCAGCCACACAATACAAACTCCCGCGTCCTGACAGATTCTATAGAGTTACAAGGCAAAGGCTGATTCACCGCTTAAGCCCATAGATGTGTAGGTTTGAGATAGGGAGCTTTAGCACAGTCGAATTCAGCAGGAAGAGGAATCTAAGGAAATGCGTCGGTAGAAGAGGTGGGTTACAATTCCAGATAGAGTCAGAAAAGCTGATAATCTGAATTCATTACGATTGATAATAACAAAGATAGGCTATGTACAGCAAATAAAACGCCACTGGAAGATGCTGTACCTGATTTATCCCATTGTAAAAAGGTGAAAAACACTCTGTTCCACCTCGTGATGTCACGTGGTAATACAGGAAGTACTCCACTGTGTTTTTAAATACACCTTCACTAGAATAATTTGGATATTTTCAAACCTGGATTACCGATCACTACTGAACAAAAGGTAAAATGTAGCTGTTAACTGGGAAAACTATTGCTTCATGACATCACAAGGTGGAACAGACCATTTTGAGCTTTGGAGATATAGACAAAATAATAATAAAGGCTTATTCAAACATGTGTGAATGAACCAAAACACAACTCCATCAAGAATCCATTTTGTGTATTATAGGACCTTTAAACTATTTGCATTAGTCCAAAGTTACTCCTCACTTTCCTAACTCATTTGTAAAGTCAACAACTAGCATGCCAACAGTGCACTTCCTGGTTCTTGGACGATAAAATAGTTTATAATCAGATGTAGACACCACACATTTGCTTTTACAATACATTTGTACTGGTGCAAGATATTTCACTAGCTTAAGCAAGTTAGAATAAGAAGTTGACAGCCTAATAATTTACATCGTATGCTTATCAAAGAAAATCTGAATTTGTCAGGACTAATAATCACAAAATGACACTTGGCATAATGGTTGTTAGCAAATATGTTTTTCAGTCATTAAATTGTATTGTTTGGAAATGAATGTTGAGCCTCTTGCATCATAATCAAATTGTAAAAATACCTAAAGATTCTTACCTCTATAACGTATGAATTCAAATGCAGAAAACAGTGTTATAAACAGTGTAATATTAACCTCCTGAGACCCGAGCTCTTGCATGAGATGCTTTATTAATTTCTCTTTGTATTTAGACTCATCAGGTCCCAGTCAGGCCAAATAACAAATAATTATCTTTTTACATTATGTGGTTTCTGAGAAAAAATTATGCAAATCAAATGTCCTCATATGTGGACATTTTACTCATTTTGATAAAACATTTAAATAATGATTTGCAAAAACTATTTATTAAGACCCTGAACACAGCAACATTTGTCCTGAATCTAAAAACAAAATGAGAAACAACAATTGTGCCTCTTGGAACAATGTGTCTCATGTGAAGAGCTGCTGACAGGAGCAGGAAGAAAAACAAAAAATAAATAAATAAAATATTCAAAAAATTCTAAACTGTTAAAAATGAATATATATAATATATTTACATTGTTGCTGTTATTGTATGCTGTTATTCTTCATCTAATAATTTGCACTGTGGCCTAGACAAACCAAAAACGTGTAGTCCACATATGAGGACGCCAGGTCTCAGGAGGCTATGAGAGCTGTATGTAGCCGGCGCTCTGATAATTTTTTACTATTACATCTGAACCTGTGTTGCCAGTTCTTTAACCTGCAGATAGAGACATACACGTCTTTCTCATTCTCAGTATATGGACACGTCATGCCTCAGGTCAAAGCTCAAAACCTCAAGAATTCACTCCATGAGCTGCAAAGTCTGCACTAGCACTGGGTAATGATTGGCTGCAGGTGCTGGGGTTTAGGTAGTGAGGATTCAGATTAGAGACAACTGGATTTCAGCACGGAAATGGCAACCCAAAAGAGTGACGAGCGTGAGACTCATTCTGCTTTCTGATTTATGACAATTATAACACAGATAGTTTATTAAGAATGATTCGGCCATAGTCGCTACTTCATTAAGGCGTTAGGATTTGGGTATTAAGTCGTTACCAAGCTTTAATCATTGCCAGTAAACTATTTGTTAAACCTTTGTTAAGTCTTTATCAAGTGTTATCTTATCGCAAACTATATAATACGCTACCGTCCAGTAGCGTCCAAAACATGACACTTTTCAACACTATAGATTTCAGACACTATAGACCATTTTCAAACTTTCTTAGACCAGCTCTGCTCATTCAACTGTGCTGACAAGATGGTGACCCTGGGGTCTTTGTAGTGTACTCAAAATCCTCAAACAAAAACGCCCTGTGACATTTGGAGAAAAAAAAAAAAAAAAAACGGTACAGGATAACAGCCATTTTTCATTTTTCACTCCGTACGTTCTTCCACCCCATCTCCACCGTTTGACAGTTGGATAGATGTGCGCGGTTTACCTCTCGTGTGATAAATGGTAATAGTATGCAGATGCAATAAGGACAGTGGTCTGGTTTCATTCGAGTGGAGGAGCCCATGCATCATTTTTGTAGCGTCTCACCAGAGCGGCACTGCGGGCGGACGTAGCACATTAGTTTAATTACCAAAGTCACTCCAAACTCGGTAATAAAAGGAGCGAAAGCAACAGGGTTATTGGGACGAGAATGATGGTGGTATAGACGTCTTCAGCTGTCGGCACAACTTTGGAAAAAAGATGTAGAATTGTTTGGATTTGAAGGACGTATAGGAAAACACCCCAGGCAAGGGATTACGATTCCATAACCTGCTTGTCAATGCCGGATCTTGGAAAATCTGGGTATATCAGGTCCCATATTTACTTTTTTTTGTGTGACTCAAAAAAACAACAAAACCTCATGGCGTATACTGTATATATAAACGTTAAAGTAGGACGTGATCATGGGTGCGCGTCCGACTCCATCTACTCTGGCTCCAATTCACTTTACATTGAAAAACTGTCACCCCTCTCTCTGTAACCGCTGCTGTCAGACTCTTCATTTTGGTCCATGATCCTGGTGTTTTTAATTCACTATTCTGTCCGTGAATCAAGATATGAAGATTAATAACAGACGAAATCAGGTGCCACTAGCGTCAGCAACAGGTTTGATCGTGTCGTAATGACGGGCAAGGGGGACCAAAAAGACAGAACTCGAGGAATAGTTTAACAGTGTTTATTTACAACAGAAGTTCAAAACGACGGTAGATCAAACGGTGAATCGGGGAGAGTGCCGTGGTCCAAGGTGAGAGCGTGAGGAGCAGGGTCAGAGACAGGGCGGACAGTACCGGTGGGGAAGAGCAGGGTCGGAAACGGAAGAGCGGAGCAGGATCTGGTGAGGAGCAAGAATATCCTGTAAGTAAAATCCCAAGAGCGCAAAAACGAGAACGGAGCCGAGCAGGGAGTACCACGAAGATACGCGGACGGTGTGGTTGATTGGTGATTAGCCCCAGGTGTGCACGGGAGGAGCCGAAAATCTCAGGCTCGAACACAGGAGGGAGCGGGGAGGTGCAAAAAAAAGGGGCGGGACCGGCAGGGAGCGTGACAGATCGACAGCGTTGCCAAGCGCCTGTGCTAAACCAGCGGTGTGGGGGCGGGAAGGAGCGTTACTTTTAACAACCGCGCTCCAGATTAGCACTTTGGTTGCTATGATACTCATGGTCGGGATTCGAATTATGAAACTTGGCTCCAAATTCGCCTCTACAAGTGCTAGCCTCGATGAGCTTCATTTGACTGGAGCTGAACGTTATGGGGGAACGTCACAGTCCCTTAGTCCACTTTTTTAAACAGTCTGTGCAGTTTCATACAGATAAAATTGGACAAAGTCGTGACGCTAACAATGGTGTTGCCAGTTGTTGTTGTGCACAGATACTTTTGGCAACCTCTCTTCTCTCAGTCTTCCCCAGGGCAGCTGTGGCTACAGTCAGTGTTTACAGTGAAATTTGGGAAAACTCTAGGAGAACTCTTTATAAACATCAGCTAAATTATGTATATCTTATGTATTATTTCCCCCGTGCTGACATGCAGAGAGCAGTTGAGTTTTTTATTAATTAATAATGAATCATGCTTCTGCTTTAACACGACCAAAACTCTGCCTTTTACTGTCAGAGGGGATCGTAGTGATAAAAAAGGAGCCAGAAAGTAGTGCTTAGAATGCCCGCCAATGAACACAAAACCTCAGACTCTTAATATTTTATAACATCGTAAACTTGCATAATGATATTTAAGCCATCCTCTTACCCTTGAAAATAATCAGTACATTTCCACTTGTGTTTTTCCTTCACCGCTTTGTGCTACTTCACTGTGTGCTTTGAGTCTGCATACACGGACTGCTGCATGGGTGGAGTAGCTGTTTTTTTTTGTTTTTTTTGTTTTTTTTTTACCAGCAAGGTCCCAGAAAGCAGTTTCAGACCGTTCCAGCCCACTTCTTACCATCATAGCGTGTGGAGTGAATGAAGAAAACAATGTAAAGGATGTCAGAGTGTCCTAAATAGTGCTATATAAAGGACCTATAATACCTTGAGAGCTTTTACGCCATGTTCGAATGCTGTTACCTCATCAAAAACATACCTGGAGTTGTGTTTTGTTTCATTCACACATTTGAGTAATCCTTTATTAATAGTCTGTCTACATCTCCAAAGCTCAAAATGCTCTGTTCCACCTTGTGATGTCATGAAGTGGTAGTTTTCAAAAGCTCCTTTTACCTTTAGTTCAATAGAGTTTGGGAATTTTAGCGCTAAAGTTATCCAAATGATTCTAGTGAAGGTGTATGGAGTTTAAAAACATGATGGGACACTTCCTGTATTACAGCATGACATCACAAGGTGGAACAGAGTGTTTTCTGTTTGAGAGGAGAAATCAGCCCAAATTTGCAGGGTTTGTGTGTTAAACATGTGTAAATGAGATAAAACACAACTCCAGGGATGTTTTTGATGAGGAAACGTCATGTAAACATAGATAAGATTGCGGAAAATTGTGTAATATGGGCCCTTTAAAATATATAAATCGCATCTGAGTATAAGTCGACTTATACTCAGATGCGATTTATGTGTGAAATATATGCTGTGTTGTTTGGCTGGTTCATCTTACACTCTGGAAAATATGGTAATTTATTTTATTTCTTATGGATCACTCCTGGACCAAAGGGGGATTACGCGCCTCATTATTATTTTCCTCCCCTTGTATTCTTATTAATATGTTAGCTAAAACTGCTACAAATGCATAGCTACGTGTTTTGCTGATAACATAGGCTGTTACATTATATTATTTGCATTTGTATTTTATTGCATTTGTCATGTGGTCAACAACATCAACAAAATGCACACAATAGGGCTACTATATACATTTAAAATATACACTTTCAAATGTATAGGATAATACTAGAAAGTAATCAGTGCATTTGTAGAGGAGAAAGTAATAGTACTGTATGATAATATTGAACTACAGTATTTGCATAACATTACTTGGTTTCAAACAGACAAAGTAAACCAATTTTGCAAGGTATTATAAGTATTATTTACACCAGATGCCCTCACTACTCCAAACCACTACATCATTTTTTCTCCTTGTCGCATTGTTGAACTTTCACAGCGTTTGTTTGTTCAAAACCTTGGAAAACCTCCCATTTGGAAGGGCATCTGACATAAAAGTACAGCAAACTATCCATGCATTGCAAATCAGATTGCAGCCAAAAGCAAGAGCCCATCCAAAGCCGACTTTGGAAAGAAAGATGTGACAAAGCACAAACAAAGTGTGACAAAAACATAGCCTGTCTGATAGAGGTCAATCTTTCTCTCAATACTTTTTCCTATTCCTTCAATCCCAGCCTCCACCAAGCCTGAGACGTAATATTGTTTTGAAGTGTGGAGGAGACAGCCAGAAGAAATGGAAGCACCACAAACAAAAAGGCATGAATTCAGTCCAGGAGGCTCAGTGCTGATAGGGTTTGAACACACATTTTCAAAAAACAACAATGTACAGAAAAGAAACAAAAAAAAAACCCAAAACATATTTAGATCACCATACTTTTTATTGCTTTGAAAATGCTATATTTGCTGAAAACAACATATTAACAAGTTTCACTTTCGTTGTTCACACTCTAAGTCTCCCCTCCCTTTGGTGTCCACACATAGACTGTATAAAAAAGTGTGACTAAGTGAGTTTGATGTCACCCATAGCGTTCGACTCCAGTCAAATGAAAGTCATCGAGGCTAGTGGCTACAGGGGTGAATTCGGAGTCGAGTTCCAACTGTGAGTATCATAGCAACCAAAGACGTAATCCAGAGCCAGGCTGTTAGAGGTAAGGTCTTTTCCCGTCCGCTCCACTGGTTTAGCAGGGAGCGGGCGCTTAGCAACGCTGTCAATCAAAATTGTTGCTAACGCTAGCGGGTGTGACCTCGGGGAAAGAAAGTGCCAGAATTGTCAGTTATTAATGTTCACATCTTAATTTAGGGACAAAATAGTGAAATAATATGAACATTTTAAGACCAAAATGACGAGGCTCACTGCAGCAGTTGCAGAGAGAGGGCTGATAATTTTTCAATGTAAAGTGAATTGGAGCCAGAGTCGATGGAGCCAGAAGCACGCTCATGATCACTTCCTATTTGGAACGTGGCGGCTAACAGGTTTGCTATGTCCGTTTATATATACAGGCTATGTGTCCGCACTAACTCACTCCTCCTTCTGAGCGCTATCACAACACAATCAGTGTGCGTCCCGCTAATGAAACTACTTCACATCAAATCAGGTTTGGGAAGTTGTAGTGTTTTGTTTTGTATCCTTGTGTATCCTGCTCTTGTGTATGTTTGGAAATGTTCGTGTGGGATCTTGGGTGAAGTTGGCTTGTGGGCTGAGCATTGGACAGAATCTTCGAGTAGGGCTCAGGAGAGAAGAACATTTTGTATAATACTCCCTTTTTAAATTAGATTTTTAGGTATCTGTACTTTGCTGAAGTATATTTGACAGTAGACTCTTTTGATTTTACTCTACACCCAAGATTATGTATCTGTACTTTCTACTCCACTGCATTTTTAAAAAGGACTGAAAAGTAAAAAAGTACTTTCCATATTATTTGAGGCGTTATTATTATTATTATTTTATTTTTTTTTATTTTTAGCACATTCATGGTGACATCCTGACTAAAGGTTTTAAGTTCAAGTCCAAGCATTGACCAAACAAAAATATACATAAAAAAATCCAGAAATATTGACAAAAACATAAAGATCTCCACATTTGACTCTTTAATTGTCATAAAAAAAATCTGTGCAAAATACTTTTCACTCTATAAGTACATTTTTAAACATGTACTTAAATCATTTTACTTGAATAGCTTTTTTTACACGATACATTTACTTTTGTATTTGGCCTTTTACTTAACATAATTGAGCACTTCTTCCACCAGCGAATAACAGTCTGGATCAAATACACTGTACGTCACCGTTCACTTTGTCTGAGGTCATTAGCAAAACCAATCAAATGTTAATAGCCCCTTCAGGGAAAGTAACAGTGGTGGCACGTAATTAGCATGGCTAGCTAAATGAGAAGGAAAAGCAATATTCTTACATTTTCCCAGTTTTGTAATAAACGCAGTCCAGCTAGCCTACTGCAAAATTAAATATTTCGTTTTTTATTCACGAATCATGAATACTAATAAAATCGCTGTATTTTTCTGCACAACAATCAGGTTTTAGCTTCCGGATTATAGGTGACATTTTAAGGACGTTTGGCCATTAAAGAGATAGAATATTTAGTTTTAAATTGCTAATTGTTATGGCAACTCTGAAAGCTGTTTGTGCAGTAGTTGTGCCTATTATGTTAAATACAAAATTATACAGGCTGTGATCATATTGAATGGAGATACATAGGTTCCTCCGCATTACTTTTCCTGTATTGGAAGCATAGACTGTATATATAAATGGACATAGCTAACCTGCTAGCCGCTGTGCTCCGAATAGGAAGTGATCATGGGCGCGCGTCTGGCTCCACTGACTCTGGCTCTAATTCACTTTACATTGAAAAATTGTCGCCCGTCTCTCTGTAACTGCTGCAGTGAGCCTCGTCATTTTGATCTTAAAATGTTCGTATTAACCCGCTCTACATGATCCTGGAGTTTTTATTTTTTTCGCTATTGTGTCCGTAAATCAAGATATGAACATTAATAACAGACGAATCAGGTACCTTCTTTCACCGAGGTCGCTCCTGATAGTGTTAGCGACAGGTTTGATTGACAGCGTTGCTAAGGCGGGAAGGGGCGTCGTCTTCATCAGCCTCGCTCCGGATTGGCTCTTTGGTTGCTATGAGACTCGCAGTCTATGATTTGAAGCCACATTCGGGATTTTGACCAGTGAAAAGATAGAATATTTAGATTTTAACTGTTAATCACTATGGTAACGGTTTATTTTATCACTGACCTCGTATGCTTGTACAGAGTAAACCTCAAATGCACTAATGTTTCAAGATAATATTTTTTTTTCTCAGTCCTTGGTGAAGTTGCGAGCTCAGAGGATTGGGACAGTTCTATAGACTGATGTTCAGACAGGTCACATCAGGCTCAAACTCTAAATAAACCATCACTTTACAACTACGGATATGTTCTGCTTTTGTTCTTTGATAGATAACTAACACAGAGACAAATTTACAGGATATTCTTTACTCCTGATGCCCAACCAGAACCACATAATCAATTCAGATGACAAGCGCTTGCCCAGGTACACAATGATCAGGCTTAAAACTTAAAAAATAAATAAATATATGAATAATAATGACCGGCCTTGATCATCATTTAGGTTGCTATTTTTGCACAATATGTAACAGCACGGTGACTCATTCTCCTGTTATGTTTATTTTACCTTTACATAATCAGGAAATCAGTGTTTGTCCTGGCCAAAAAATGTTGTTGTTGTAATCAGTGCTTCCAGATTAGAAAGATGAAATAGAAAAGCCTAGATGCGTTGACACCCTCTTGAGATGCTGATGGAGTCAATAGTTTTGCTGCTGCGGGTAACTGGTTGAAAGGCAAAGGTGGCAGGATGTGATTGGCTGGAAGAGAATTAAAGTCCTTGAAGATTTCATATACAGTATTTCATAGTGTTTAGTCACAAGTGTAAAAGTGAATAAAGGACCAATATTACGCTATTTTCTGATCTATTTTATAATGTTTCCTCATCAAAAACAGACCTGGAGTTGTGTTTTGTTTCGTTCACACATGTTTAACACGCAAACCCTGCATATTTAGGCTGAGTTCTTCTCTCAAACAGAAAACACTGTTCCACTTTGTGATGTCATATGGTAATACAGGAAGTGCTCCGCTGTGTTTTTAAACTCCATACACTTTCACTAGAATCATTTGGATGATTTGCAAGCCTGGAATTGCCAATCTCTATTGAACTAAAGGTAAAACGAGGCTGTTAACTTGAAAACTACCACTTGATGACATCACAAGGTGGAACAGAGCATTTTGAGGTTTAGAGACTAATAATAAAGGGTTACTTAAACATATGTGAATGAAACAAAACACAATTCCAGCTATGTTTTTTGATGAGGTAACAATATTATAACATGGCGTAAAGCTCATAAGAATCAAGTTTTCTGCAATATAGGACGTTTAAGTGATCAGAGGTGCGTAGAGAAGCAATATTTCAAAGTAACTGTCTGCGTGTAATGTCTGATTTATCATTTGAAGTTCATTTAACTGTACTGTACTGTCTTGTATTTGATGGAGTAGTGCAAAAAGCAAATGTTTATTCCATGCAATATTGTCAACATTAACCTTTAATTACCCACAGTAGGAAGAGTAACCGAGATTTTTAGGAGAATCCGTCAATGTTTTTGTTTCAACCATCGTTTCTCCGTTCTCCCTTGCATTCCTATTGTCACGTTGGCTCTGTTCGTTCCTAACCGGCTGCCCTCTGATAGCCCTAATGCTATCGCTCTCACTCTGAAGGACGTTTCTTCCACCAGGCTAACAGGATCGGCTATGACCTTATAAACCCTCCTCACAAAGACTTCAATCAAAAGTCACCCAGCCAGAAAGATAAAGCTCCGTTCCCATGTTCTACCCATAATTCCTTTAGTCCCCATTTGGAACGTACCATGAAAAGCTTCGCGTGAGGTCACGGTTGGCACAAAAAGTGAGAATTTGAATAGTCCATATGACAAGTTAGACTGATCATTTCATTAAACGTAATTAGGCCCTGCACCAGATTTTTTTCATGCATTTGAGCAAAATTTGTCTCGCTCCAGATATAGATACAGTTATATTATGTAAGCAGCTTATGAGGTCAAAATAAGTCCACTGTGTACTGTCTGCATGTAATTATGAAGCGTTTTTGTGTCCGGAAGTGCGTGTTAGCATACTAGTTGTTGTCACATACTTAGAGGTGATCCGTTTACTGCATTTTTGTTCATTTCCCTAATAAATGTAAAAGAAAAAACGAAACATAAAACCCTGTCCTGTGCACATTGTCAGAGTTTTAGTCTCAAATGTGATTTCAGAAAATGACTGATAGTTGTTGTTTTTTTCTGTGTAATTTACCAACTCGGAGAAAATGCCTGAGCAGTTTGACACAGAGGAGGGAAAGCAGTTTGGGTGAGTTTATCATTGTGACATCAGACGCTGTATGACAGGACAAACAAAATGGAGGAGAGGGACAGTGTGCACAAAGCCCCAGTATCCGGCGATATAGATTTTGGCCACATGGCAAATCTAGATTACCCAGGGATCAGTGGGATAGTGGTGGGGGGGGAGGGAGCAGGCGAATTATAGGCTGGGAAACAGAAGAGCAGAAACATGAATTATAGTTTTTCTCTGTAAACAACATGGGCTTTTAGGTCACGAAAATGTTTTTGTTGATGTCATAAACAGTATTGCATGATTACTGTTGGATAGAGATTTTGATGTGTTTTCATGTGGAGACCTGTACGAACGCAAAATATGAGTGATACATTATAAACTTGCTTTACAGAATAAGAAAGACATTAAAATTACAATACAACAAATGGAAACATAAATAATCACAAATAAGTATCATAAGATTAGCATTAAAGGAAAATAGTGCAGAGTAAAACCCTTTAACATGACAAATAATTGGATCAAACACATCATTTTACATTATTTTAAATAAACAAGATCATGGAACAGAGCAATACAAGCAGGATATGCCAATATTTGAAGAATAAACCTACATTTTTGTTTGGTATTACTGGTATTGTGGTATTATTACTGATGTACTTGGATCATTAAAAATACATCAGATGTTGTGACAAATGTGGGACAAAGAATTTACAACAAAACCAAATTTGTGAAACCTATTTTAATATTTCCATTTAATTTAATTATTGTTGATTTGTATTGGACAGGACAACAGCGCCACCTGCAGTCCGACTTTTTCAGGACAGTATCCGTGGTGTGTGAAAGAAAAAAAAGCCCCCTCGTCCCGGTTTATAGTCCCGCGGACCCTTTTCCATATTTCGATTGTCTCCTTAATCCAGTGATGATGTTTGTTGTCCTCTTTTGTGGCATTTGGTAAACTTTATCGTATGCAAACCAGTCACATGATTCAATATTACTGATATATTTGGAAGATTTAAAATATATCAGATGTTGGGACACTATCAATTCAGGCTTGTTCCATCTGACAGTGGGACATAATTTCACTCCTCACAGCCAGTGCTTGAGTTTTGTCACTAAATGCATAAGCCAATATATAAAAAAACAAACAAAAAACATATCACCAACCTCTATTATTCAACATATAATATATTCATTTATACTGTACTAAAGCCTTTGAACTTTCCTGGGGTGAAAACCTGCTCCCGTCTGCCTCCTCTCCTCCTGACTCCTCCTCCTCCTGTGGTCACTCTCTCCGCTCTGTCACTCTTCCTGATCGACGGTGTGCTTTCAAATGGCAGGCAGCCCACGGCGGAGTTCCACCAGCCCAGTGTAAAGCCTCCTCTGGGGCCTGAGGAGGAGCGCTCGCTGTACAGAGCCAATCTGATACAATAACAAGACAACCAGGCAGGCAGCAGCTAGCCGAGCATGCCTTTGATAAAGCTACATCGTCTATGCTAAAGCCCCCGCTCTGGACGTCATTGTATTTTCATGTTGTGTGTTGTTTTTGTACAGATTTTACACAAGTCTGTCACCTCACAGCCGTAATGATGTGGGTGCATATAGCGGGCTCAGTGGCAACTTCGTGATCCTGACAAAATGTTATGGCACAACTTGTAGTTTTGGAGATTTGGGGGAATTTCGGATTGCAAGACCCAACTAACTCCAATATTACACAAAGCTGACTCTTGTGAGCTTTAAATCATGTTAGAATGTTGTTACCTCATCAAAAACATACTTGGAGTTGTGTTTTGTTTCATTCACACATGTTTGTCAGCCTTTGTTATCAGTCTGTCTACATGTCCAAAGCTCAAAATGCTCTGTTCCACCTTGTGATGTCCTGAAGCGGTTGTTTTTCAAGTTAACAGCTACATTTTATCTTTAGTTCAGTAGAGATTAGCAATTCCAAGAGCTGAAATTATCCGAATGATTCTAGTGAAAGTGTATGAAGTTAAAAAGCAGAGTGGAGCACTTCCTGTATTACCACATGACATCACAAGGTGGAACAGAGTATTTTTAGTTTGAGAAAAGTACTCTAAAGATGCAGGATTTGTGTGTTTAAATATGTGTGAATGAAACAAAAGACAACTCGAGGTATGTTTGTGATGAGGAAACAACATTATAATATAGATCATAAAATAGCGTAATATGGACCCTTTAAAGCTACAGTATGTAACTTTTTAGCCAAAAAATAGACTAAAATAAAAGTATGTTTTGGGTTTTTTTTTGTTTTTTTTTTAAATAAACCTATTGCATCATCCAATTACCAGGAAGTGTGTGTTAGCATGCTAGTTGTTGTTACTATTACTGCGACGGCAAAGCTTTCCTCTGGTCTTGGAGAGTTATGAAAAGCGCCTATAACCTCACCATGCTCGCATTTTTAACCATATTTTAATCTTTAGTTCAAGCAGATTATTTACATTTACATATTTTGAAATTATATGGGTGACAGTAGCTCAGTGGCGGAGCGTTTGTCCACTCACCTGAAGGTTGTCGGTTCGAATCCCGCTCTCGACATAAAACATCACTGGTCAACGGTCGGATCCACTGACCCACAAGCTGGCAGTGCGATTCCAGCTCCCACAGATAAATGCTGTTGTTGTGTCCTTGGGCAAGAGGTTCGGTTCCTTGGTGTAAATCGCTGTGAGTGCCTAGAAGATTGAAAAGCGATATATAAAAAATAAAAAAAAGTCCATTTACCATTTATATGTTCATTTGACATAATATATTTGAAAGGAAATAAGTCATAGCATTTTTAAATACTTGAGAGTGATAGTAAAAATGTAATATTTTTAGATGAATGGGCAGAAAATCCGCCAGTGGTCGGTGATGGGGTACTCCGTCAGTCTGTAGTAGCAGGACAGGCGGCTCAGGTTAGCTGCTATAGCCCAGGGGAAATCGCTCTCCTCAGACACGTGGAGAGAGGGGGACACTGGCTCCTCTATGCAAATCAGCCTATTTCATATCATAGTGCAATTTCAAATGTCAGCTCTTCCGATGGGGCCGCGGCGCACAGAATGTCACAGGGACACAGGTGCATGCTGGGAACCGTGCTTACCCTGTCAACAGTCAACAATGCTGTACCGCGCCGAGCTAATACACCGCGCCGCTCACACCATTTACTCAGCTGTCAAGAAATATGAGTTAGAAATGAATAATGGCTTAACCTCTTAGCTGTAGGTTAACCATTGCAGGATACTGTTACTATGGGTGGCGCTGTGGCTGAGTACTCGCACCTCACAGCAAGATGGTCCCAGAGTCCGTGAGTCCGGGGAGTTAATGTTGACTTGATATGACCTAATAGTGCGAGCTATTGTAATAAAGTGAATGGTAAAATGTTACTTTTACCATTCACTCAGGGTTGAATGTTTACACAGCCATGCAACTAATTACTTTATATTCAAAATACATTTATGATTTTTACAAAGGGAAAAGTTAATTTGTGAACTTGGCTTCAACTAAACATGAATTGTGGACCTTACTAAAACCCAGTGGTGAATGAAGTATTCATTTTTATTAATTATGTAAAAGTACAGATACAGAAGTAAAAGTATTTAAGTACTCGTTTAAAAATGTACTGTATGTTTTTTTTTTTACATATTTTGGTCACCTGTAAAAATACAAATCTATTTCTTAGTTTTTCTTATGAATTTGGAGGATTTAAGTGTGTTTGCTCAAAAACAAACCTTGAACTCGAAAACTTTAGTCAGGATGTTACCACGAACATGAAAAAATAACCCCTCAAAATCATATGAAAAATACTTTTTACTTTTCGGTCCTGTGCAGTAGAAAGTACGGATAACTGCTCTCAAATATAGTAAGCAAAAATAAAAAGTATCCACTGTAAAATTAAGTAGAGTACAGATACCTAAAACACTACTTTAATACTTGTACTCTGTTACTTTCCACCACTACTAAAACCTATTATGAATCAGGATTGGTAAAGTATCATTCATTGGCCACAGAAACAAGGCAAATACTGGATATAAGTATTGGCTCCAGAAGTACTTTACTTCCAATTATACCCCAAAACATTACAACAATTGCCAGCTCTAATTGGTCAGTAGCAAAACCGTTCATAGCAAACCCTGCCATCTACCTAATAATCATAACTGTTTAATGTAAGTGATTCAAGTTGTAATTATAATCCAACTGATAGAAACATATTTATACAATGAGGATATTATTTCAGTATGTACTTCAATTGGACTGCATAGTAAAAAGACTACCAAGCCTGCTCCACACTTGTGCATGAAACAATGACAGTGGTGGAATGTAACAAAGTAGAAGTAGTAAAGTACAAATTTTAGGTAAGTGTACTTAAAAATGGATACGTTTTACTATTATTTTACTACATTTGAGAGCAGGTACCTGTACTTTCTACTCCACTACACTGTTGAACTGGACTGAAAAGTAAAAGTATTTTGTACTATTGTCCGTGACGTGCTGAAAAGTCTGAGGGATTTATTTTTTAGACATTCATAGTTTGAGCAAACGAAAATATACAAATAAAAATCATCGATTCAATTGTTTCTGTTGAACAAAATTCAGCACAAGTCTGTATCAAAATCACTACATTCAAATCTTTATAAAAACTCAAAATATGTACTACTTTTACTTATCTAATACTTTTACTTTTTACTCTTTATGCATGTCTTTTAATGAGTACTTTAATACTTTTACTTAAGTAGATTTTCTCATGTGATACATTTACTTTTACTTAAGTATTTTCTTGCTCCGGTATTTACTTAAGTAACAAAATTGAGTACATCTTCCACCACTGGTAAACTGTAAGAAATATATTTTGGTTAGATTTGATGCTTGTACCTACTGAATATATGATCAGTTTTAACACAATTTTATACTGTACCTTAGGGCGAAATTTGTATGTTTTATTTAAAATTACACGTCAACACACTTCAGATACTGCAGTCGCGGCTGGTGAAAACCCTATTTGGTCCAGCCCTGCAATCAACTAATAATAAATAATAAATAGTGACTGTTCATATGTATAAGTGCCTCAAGCTAATCTGAATAATCCAATATATAGAGCTTTTCCACCTTCAAGACACTCAAGGAACCACTCCCCCTTCACACACATTCATACACCAGTGTACACAGACACTGGGTGCGAGGTTCATTGCCTTGCCCAAGGACAGCATACAACAACAGCGTCAGTGTGGGTCAGTGGATCTAACCAATTTACCGATGACGTTTTTGTCAAATGCGGGATTTGAACTGTCAACCTTTGGATCGCAGGATGAACACTCTACCAACCGAGCTACTGTCGCCGCAAAGCTTTAAATAAGGAGAGAATAAGTACACATTATTTCAGTATGTACTTGGATGTACATGTGCATGGTAATTAGACCACCCACTCTGTTTCAGACTTGTGCATGATGCTAAGAGAGATGAACTGTAGGCTGTAGGATCAAATATTCATGGCCTCACTTCATATTAACTCTGTGCTGAGGCAGTAGTCGGCACTGTGCCCCATTAGACATTGTGTTATGCCATGCCTGAAGTACTGCAGAGGCCATAGATTTAAATAAAGACAGTATTTGTGTTCTTTCGGCACATTCTCTACTGCTTATGTTTTCTAGTTATATCAGTTTGATTATGCGTCTCTTAAAAGGCCAATATTACACAGTTTTCTGATCTATGTTATAATGTTGTTCCCTCATCATAAACAGACCTGGAGTTGTGTTTTGGTTCTTTCACACATGTTTAACACACAAATCCTGGGTAATAAGGCTGTGTTCTTCTCTCAAAAAGAAACACTCAATTCCACTGTTAACTAGCTGTTAACTTGAAAACTATCGCTTCATGACATCACAAGTTGGAACAGAGCATTTTGAGCTTTGGAGATGAAGACAGACTAATAATAAAGGGATATTCAAACATGCGTGAATGAAACAAAACACAACTCCAGGTATGTTTTTGATGAGGTAACAACATTATAACATAGTCTGAAGCGCACAATAGTCAATTTTGTGTAATGTAGGACCTTTAAAGTACACCCAAGCAGTGGTTGTACACACAAATATGTTTCGATTTTTTCCTATAATTTGGCTTATCTGCAGTGGCAAAGATGCAAGAAGTAGAAGTATTGCTATTGGCCATTTTTTAAGGGCTTCTTATACAATGTCTGTACTGTTTTGAGGTCACTTAGTGTAGTTCTCTCATTTGGGTTGCCAGTTTCAATGCTGAAATCCAGTTGGTTTAAGCCTACAAGGACTCGCTCTGGTCTGAATCGTCACTGTCTAAACCCTAGCACCTGCAGTCAATCATTACTCAGTGCTAGTGCAGCCTTTGCAGCGCAGTGAGTGAATTCTGGAGGTTCTGAGGTTTCACATGAGGCCTGACCTGTTGTGATTGTAATTCCTGTGTGTGGAGGACTATGGAGAGAATAGGCAACTTGACTTGACACATGAGTTAGAATAAACACAACTGTCCAAGTCCAAAACTAAATAAATATAATCATGCATTCCAATACATAAGATACATAAGCTGAAAAATACTGGTTACCCGGGCAATAAGAAGACCAAAATAAAACTGCCTATATTGAGAAAAATGGCCACTTTGCTTAATAGCACATTATAGCCTGACTTTTGGAGAGACAAATCGTCTTCATTGTCTGACCAATTGTGAAAAATACCTCTTTGACATCTGTTAGCTTAGCACTTTAGCCATTAGCGCTCATTTTGATCTCTAAAAAGTCTTTAATGCTGACATTTTCTTGTGTCTGTTTCAACAGGATGCCATTCCCGAGGGGCTAAGGATGAAGGGTGAGTGAGACTTTGCTTTCCTGTTTTGTTTAGTTTTCTTTTTTTTCCGCTGTTGTCTCTTGTTCAAAGTGAGACGTTATTGACCAAAACAGCAGGTTTCACAGTACAAAATCAATAACAACAGTTGTGGCAAGATTAGGAATGAAATGAGACAATACAAGGACTCAATGGCAAATCAGGAGAGATAAAGTAACAGGCGTTTTCAGAGGAGAGCCACCAAACAAGGGACATATTTGTATTGATTATTAAAGGTGCACTGTA
The DNA here is from genome assembly GCF_009829125.3 of Periophthalmus magnuspinnatus. NCBI lineage: Eukaryota > Metazoa > Chordata > Actinopteri > Gobiiformes > Gobiidae > Periophthalmus > Periophthalmus magnuspinnatus. The sequence goes on along the minus strand of NC_047135.1, from coordinate 25,193,806 downwards.
GAACTTTTCCGGAGGAGGGTCCATCACGTGTTTGTATCCATGGAGATTTGGGTTGTCAGAAGTATCGAAATCCAGATACTAATGTAGATACTTGTTTGAGGTGGTATCAGTATTAAAAAAAAGTCACATTCACAGGACAGAAATGAACCTGAATAGCTTTAGAATGATCTTGAGCTGTATCAGAACAAATATAAAACCAACTTACGCCCATGGACCACTACGGAGCCTACCTGGACGACTGAGGAATTACACAGATATAATAATATAAAAGAAAGTTCTCTGTGTTCAGAACTGTTCAGAACTGAAGAAGCGTGTTGGATGAGCAGCGAAACATCTTCACTCCTGCAACGATTTGTCCAGTTGACAGATTTAAACTTTGTCTTTTGTTATAAAAAAGTTGAAGTTTTTAGTATCGTGACAACAGTAATGGAGATGTTTTTGGTTTGCTTCGAATGTTCCACAGTATAGCATTAAGATGATGTAGCTCAGGTCTGTGGTGAAGAGATTCAGCGTGTTTTTCAAGGTATTTCTTTAGCAATAAATGACCTGCAATTGAATCAGTGCAGGATTATAATGCCATACAATGAGATACTGCAGACAAAAATCGCATTGTATAACTTTAAAGAGGGGGTATTACACTTCTACGGAGTATTAACCGCTAACACATAACACATTTAGATCACCATGCTAGCTTGTATTTTTTTGAAAATGCTATATGAGCTGAAAACACCTCCCTTCACTCCCAGTCACTCCTTCTTCAGAGCGCTATCACAACACAATCAGCATGTATTTCGCTAAAGAAAACACTACACATCGCATCAGGTTTGTGAAGTTGTAGTATATTGTTTTATATCATGCTTTTGTATATTTATGGGGAATTGTCGTATGGGAGAATAGATGACGTTGGCTCGTGGGCTGAGACTAGGACAAGCTCGTACAGCTAACCGTAAGGAGGGTTCGAATACTGCCGGGGAGAGATCGCCACATCGCTCAAACCTGCAATACATGGATGACATATGAAACCTCTTCAGACATGTTTTTGATGAGGGAACAGCGTTATAGCCTAGTAGAAAGCTCCAAAAAGACAATTTTGCATAATATCCCCCTCTTTCATAAGACATTTTATCACTACATAAGACGTGCTAATGAAATGCTTGTCCTGTAGCTGCAGTAGAATTCCAATGAGATGTCTCGGAGAGTTAAAGTTAATAGAATACATATTTTACAAACTGATACTAAAACGACTATTAATAATTTGATATAGATTTTTTTTTTATTTCAGTTATTTCAGTTTCAGGGTGTTGTAAATCTGAGCTGTTTCTTTAGTATCTGAATTAAGTTTTACATTATAGAAGCGCTCCAATAATACAGTATATATGGTCCAAATTATAAACATTTTTGTATAGAAAGCGTTACACATTTTTGCGTATGCCGTCATATTACCAGAAAGTGACTTATACCAGTTGTATCATGAGCCCTCGATGTGATATTGGAATGAAACTTCTCTTTGACAGTGAAGTGAATTGGCTATCAGGTCTCTCATATTCAAGTAATCTTCTCCCTTACTGCTTATATTTCTTTTCTATTCCGGCATGAGAAGCATACTAAGCCATTTACGTTTTACATAGAGATTTGTAGCGTATATCCCTCAATGAGTTTTGTGCATACGGTGAACGGTTCACACCCTAGGTAACAAACCAATCTTGCGTGACAGTTTGCAGTTTGAAAATCAAGATTCAGTTCACAGTGCTCATATCAACCATCTTTCCTTTTCCAATTTGAATTTGAGATTAAACTTGCAGCAAGAAATTGGAGATATAACAAAAAATAGACAATGCGGAAATTGTTGTTTCGGAGGTATTCAAAATTTTAAGTACAAGGGTATATATTTTTTTTTTAAAGGGCTGCAATAAGTAAGGTTACAGAATGGATTTGTGGTAACTATAATGGTACATGGTCACATTTTTATTTAGCGCTTTCCCACCTCCAAACACCGGTGTACCAGGTTGGCGGTGTGATTCCTGCTCCCACAGATGAATGCTGTCGTTTTGTCCTTGGGCAAGACACTTAACCCACCTCGCCCCCAATGTCTGTGTACACTGGTGTATGAACGTGTGTGTGAATGGGTGAGCGGTTCCTTGATGTAAAGCGCTTTGTGTGCCTTGAAGGTGGAAAAACGCTGTACAGTGGTCTCTCACTATATTGCGGTTCACCTTTTGCAATCTCGTTGTTTCATGGATTTTTTAAGCGCAATTTTGCATGCTTTTTTACAACGATCATCGAGGAACGGGGATATAATATACGAAGGTTTGAACTTTGAGAGTGTTTAAACAAGAGAGAAATGTTCATGCCTGTCTGAGAAAAGTGTATAAAGTGTGTGGTGAGGAGTTTTACAGCCTTAAACATACATAATAATTGTAAAAAATAAAGCTGACTACTTCACGGAATGTCACCTATTACGGGTTATTTTTAGACCATAACCCCCGTGATAAACGAGGGACCACTGTGTAAAAACGTTTTACGCAATTTACGCAGTGACACTGGGGGCAAGGTGGGTTAAGTGTGTTGCCCAAGGACACACAACAGCATTAATCTGTGAGAGTTGGAATCACACCAGTAACCTGTGGGACAGTGGATCTGACTGTTCTTCCAATTATGTTTTTTTTTTTTTTTTTTTGGTTTATGTCAAGAGCGAGACTTGAACCACCAAACATTCTTCCAACTAAGCTACTCTCGCCCCGTTTTACGATCCACTCCCATTTTGTGCAATGCGTGAACTTTAGCCACAACGTCGACAAACTCAAGGATTGCGAATATATCATCAAAATATAGTTATACATTTAAATAAGAAGAAGAAGAAGAATTTAAAAAGTCAGATATCCGTTTTTGTCAGTATTTCCCACTCCATACTTGCAGCTCCATCAGAATTCATTATAGATTGTGCCTTATACAAACAGCTTTAGGGACTGCACCTGATTCTTTCTTTTTCTTTTTCATTTCAGTTCCGTTTAGCTTTGCATATGACTGAAAGGTTTTTATTCTGCACTTTTCTCCATTAATGTTAAGTTTATGATGATTATTTGTGATTATTTAAGTTTCGATTTGTTGTATTGTGCTTTTAATTTTTATTCTGTAAATCACTTTGAATTACGTTGTGTCTGAGTTGTGCTATACAAATAAACTTGCCTTCCCTTCTTTTTTGGGTAAAATATACTGTAAAAACAGCTCTTAGGGTCAAATTGAGTCTGCTATATACTGTCTGCATCTAATTATAAATCATTTTTATTACGAGCGACTCAGGAAGTAACACACTCTTAGCATGCTAATTGTCCTTAGAATTACCATGATGGCAAAACTCCGCTCTGGTCCTTGAAAGTTGTAGAAAGTGCTTATAAACTCATCAAGGTGAATCATTATTATGTTGTGGAATGAGTTACGAAAGTGAGGATTAACTTTGTACCACTGCAAACTGTTTAAAATGAACTAGCGCTGTTTTTCACGCGTTTAAGACGATAAAAATCAGATACAGCGTCTTTAACATTTTATTAAGCTACTCTTTCAATTAGTGGAGAACTTCGCCGGATCACCTTGACGCGTTCGCGGTCAATTATGATGAAGTGTTTTGCCCAAGGACACAACATCAGTACAGAGAAGAATTACAGGCTCAGAAATGTACCGTTAGTGTAAACAGCAGCAGTTCAAAGCGTAACACCCGAGCTACTTCAAAGCGCTTTAGACCGTGTTCGTACAGAAATCGCATTGATAAAATACACCTCCAGATATGTGGTGTGATGTGCAGTTCTATAAAGCTGCAGTAGCATCCATTTGTTCACAGTAGCGGATCCTAAAAGTCAGCTGCAGAGTACACACAGTTCTTCAAATCTGTGTGTACTCTGGAAGTGTCAGAAATAAGCAACAGATGCCAAGTAGAGTTACAAGAGATGTTTAAAGTATGTAGCCTGAGCGCTGGCTGTTTAAAAAAAAAAAAAAAGTACTACATGCGCGACTGAACGTGGGCTGCCAGAGCCCTAAACTGCAGATATACAAGTTTATCTCATTTTCAGTATATGCTAATTACTATATTGACTTATAGTTCAATATATGCTTGATGGATAAATACTTGGGGGTCAGTATTTATAGTGGGGAACTTTTAGTTACTTTGTCGTACTACGGGGATGTTAGAACTGTAGAGGGTTGACTAAATAACTTGTCTATGACTCATACAAACTACTACAAACTAACTACTAAAGTGTTTCATTCTGCTATTTATTTATTGCAGTTCATGTTTTTAACCATATTGTACATTTAGAATAGTTTTTTGGGGTTAATTCTTGTTATTTTGGGGATAATTCTACTTACTGTTATTGTGTCAATGGCATAAATTAGTTTCAATATCATCGTTAATCATCTATATTTAAATCCTATATTAAGCAGAATAGATTCTTGTGAGGTTTAAGCCATGTTATAATGTTTTTACCACATCAAAAACATACCCAGAGTTGTGTTTTCTTTCATTCACATATGTTTGAGTAACACTTTATTATTACCCTGTCTAAATCTCCAATGCTCAATACGCTTTGTTCCACCTTGTGATGTCATGTAGAGTTTTTTTCAAAACACAACTCCAGGTATGTTTGTGATGACGAAACATTATAAAATAGATCGGAAAATAGCGTAACATGGGCTCTTTAAGAATAAATCAGCATCACAATCATTATCACTATTCTACCTAACAAATTAATGATTAGAAAAAAACAGTTGCCATTTGTTAGTGAGCAAGGTTAAAGTCCGATTCTATAGTGTTACGCAGACTATGCTGGAAAGGTCCGACAGGTTAATTACAGCTATGAATTGCCGAAGAGATCTTTACATTTAAATTGAAATGCCAAGTTACACACTTTACATCTATTTAATTACAACTTCAGTACATATATTACAGAGAGGAGATGGTTGGCATTGGTTTGAAAGCATAGACTGTATATACAAATGGACATAGCTAATACGCTAACCGGCACGTTCCAAATAAGTGATCGTGGGCGCGCTTCCAGCTCCATCGACTCGCCCTTCTCTCCGTAACTGCTGCAGTGCGCATTATCATTTTGGTCTTAAAATGTTCATATTAACCCGCTCCACATGATCCTTGTCCGTAAATCAAGATATGAATATTAATAACAGACAAATCAGGTGCCTTCTTTCCCCAAAGTCGCTCACACTAGCCTTAGCAACAGATTTGATTGACAGCGTTGCTAAGCGCCTGCTCCCTCCTAACCCATTTTTGTGGACAGGACCTTCAACAACCTCGCTCCAGAAGATTAGTTCTTTGGTTACTATGATACTCACAGTTGGATTTCCAAATATGGAACTTGGCTCCAAATTCGCCGCTATAACTGCTCGCCTCGATGACATTCATTTGACTGGAGCCAAACTCTACGGGTGACGTTACACTCACTTAGTCCACTACTTTATACAGGGAAACTTTTGAATGCTGATACACTACTTACTTGTCTCCATGGAGATGTTATTGCTTTTCCCCAAATTCACACAGTGGCATTAGACATCTATCTACCAAGCGACTATTTCATTATGGGTGTTTTTGTTGCTCTGTTTATCTTGAAAAACATGCATTCTTACTCCGAAAGGGTCACCTTTCAACACGGGTCTCATTTATGAAAGTTATTGTGAATATTCAAAGTGTTCTTGTGGACAAAATCTGAGTTTTTTGCTTGCTCGCTTGTCATCACCCTGCGAAAAGTTCGACGTGTACCTCATATTTGAAAACCCACTCTCAGACTCATTTCTATGCAAAACTACATAAATAGAAACCCCAGAGCTGTAACTTGGCCTAGTGGCGATACTCAAGTTTAATGCCACACTGAGGAACATCCTTGACAATAGCTAGTAGTGTCGCAATGGTACTTAAATTTCAAACTAAATGTCGATACTAAGGACTCGATACTCAATACCAATTCCGATACCATGATGATAATTAAAAACACTCTTTGTTTAGACAATAGAAAACAGTAAAGGATCATTGTGGAACTTTTCTTGTTGGGGGTACATCACCTGTTTTTCTTACTTCTCTCCTCTTCCGCAGTGGGATATAACTTTGAAAAGTGATCCAAGGATGGCCTATCAAACGAAACATAACATTATAATCACCTATATTAATCTCAGAAATACAAAACATTTTCTGAAAAACCTCTGTTCATTCCAAGTGTCAAACATCACAATCTTACGTTTGGCGGATGTTGCCGGCTTTATTGAAATTCCTGCAGCTGTAAACACCTTTTGGTACATTAGCTTTTAGCACGTTGAATCACAGTTTCCAGTGGTTGGTTAGCACCTTTCTGCAGTCAGGAGAGAAATCAACATGATTTATGCCCAAGGAAAGCTGTCCTTGTTATGTAAGGTACACAGCAGGATTAGTCATGGCTTGAGAAGTTTGAAATTGTGTCCAAAATTGGTGGAAAATACTAATTATATAGGCTTATTGCTGGGTTATAACAATATCCATATTTAAAAAGGAGTAAACATAAAACATGGTCATATTTTTATATAGGGCTTTTCAACGTTAAAGGAGCGCTCACCCATTCGCACACACACATTCAGTGTACGCAGACGCTGAATGCAGGGGGTGATGTGGGTTAAGTGTCTTGCCCAAGGACACAACAGCATTCATCTGTGGGAGCTGGAATCGCACCGCCAACCTGTGGGTCAGTGGATCTGACTGCTCAACCATTGATGTTCATGTCGAGAGCGGGATTTAAACCACCAGCGTTTAGATCAGTGGACAGATGCTCTACCAACTGAGCCACTGTCGCCCCATATAACATAATAAAAATAAAAATCACTATTCACTAAATAAATAAATAAAAGATAAGTTTAATGTCAAACTGTTGAACTTTCCAGGCAAAGCAATAATACGATAATGCGTATCTCCATGGAAACAAGCAGGTGGCATACTCTTCACACGAAAAGTCACGTAGTATACCTGAGTTTGTTCCATACATTTACTCCTGTAGAATTTTATTTTACTTTTTATTTAACACCAACTTAAAGTCATCATAATAGCAATTTTGTCTTGCCCAAATCCCATAGAAAAAAGTAAGTAAATACATGAAAAGTACTGAAACTGCTTATTCAGAAATCAAATTTTGACTAACAACATAATAGCTGCAATGCACAGCAGCACGCTAGCTAGCTCACTGTGACTCAGCGCTAACAGTCACTTTTAATAAAATCAGAAAACATAAAGTAAACGACCTATTTAAATTAAAATGAATAAAAACTAAAGACTACCCAATTATTTTTATATGTAGAATACTTCAGTTTGTAGTGGCGTTTTAATATTTACTATGCCTCAAAATTGGTTGGTGATAGAGATACAAACATCTCTCTTTCTAAACATAGAAGTGTTCTCCAGTGAAGTATTTATTTTATTTGTATAGTTTTTAACAGCTCACTATCCATAGACTTATCTTCGTTTTGTTTTGTTTTTTCTTTTAGTATGACTAGAGATAAACTTGGACAGGAAGTAGTGATGCTAACAGTGGCTGCCGGGTGTTATAGTGTAGAAATGTAATAATAATATGTGTCTTTTAATGCATCTATTCAATATTCTATAACTAAATCCTTGTTCAAAGTATTCATCTCATCACTGCCTATAGAGCATTTGGCTAAAATTCCCTTTACCTTTCTTACAATCTCAGATCCTGGCACAAAGTCTTAGAAAGTCCTACATAATGTACCTCTATAAACGCCTCTCCATTCTCTCCGTGCCATAGAAGGTCGAATCCGTAATTGTAGAGGGTGCATTACCATAAAAGGTGGGACCTCGGCTGTCTCCCATGATTCACTTTAACACACACGCCTATGTAAGCCAAGAGGGGCAATGGCCACTTTTCAGCAGGGCCTAACTGGGGCTTCTATCGCCGTGGTAACAAGTCAGAGGGGGCTGGAGCTGCTGTGGAGAGAGAAAAAAGTGATAAATAATTCAAGTGGACCCCAGTACATGCATGTCTCATATTATGACACATCTGAGGTCAGTGGAGAGGCATGGGTGGGTTTTTGAGTGGTGGGTTTATAGAGGGTACAAAGATATCATAGGAAAAGAAGAAAATGCTACATTATTAGGTCTAAGAAATGAATAAATGCAAAAATAATTATTAAAAATGTACAAAATGCTATTTAGATTTTAGACTGTGATTTAAAGCTATGCAAAAAGCTATGCAAAAAAAATATATAAAAATGCAGCGATAAATAAACATTACATGTGCAAAAAAATGAATTATTAACAT